>NW_005871590.1:320974-330087 GCF_000147115.1 Myotis lucifugus | reverse complement strand
CCCCCCCCCCCCTCCCTCTCCCCTTCTCTCACTCACCACCGACCACCACTACCAGAGCACCCGCGCGCGCCGCGAGTCCCTCCCCCCGGCGCCCGTGGGGTCCTTCGCACCAACGCGCGCAAGGCCCCGCTCATCTTTTCTTTTCCTGTCCCCACTCCTTTATCCCCCCACTCCGCGCTCTCCCTGCTCTGCTCTCCGCGTTTCCTCCCCTCTCTTTTTTTGTTCCTGGGGGGTTTCCCGATCCCCCCCACCCTCGCCGCCCCGCCTCGCCCCCCCCTGCCGGTCCCGGGCCCTCCTGTCTGGCGGGCCTAGCTTGGTTTTCCACCCTGGGCCGGCGCTGCCAGGCGGGACACCTCCGGGGTTCCCAGGTCTTGGGGAGTCGGGAGAGCCTCTTCCCAGCTGTGATGGGTAGTTACTCTCTAGCGCCTGAAACATTGAGTTAAAATCCTGATTGAAACAGCCTTGTGTACTGCGGCCAGAAGGGAGTATGATTAGACCCAGATGCTTGTGGAAGAAACGAAAAACAAGAGTTGAATTTTAGCTTTCCCCTTTGTGCAAGCGATGAATAGGGCACTAGGTTGTCTTATTATTCATGCAAATAAGCCGTATGGAGTCAAACACGAATTCTTGCATGTCATTAAGTCCCCGGAATGGTGCTTTTCTTGAACCTTTTCAATGGTTCAGCTGCTTTTGCTGAGATGCATTTTTCATGGGCTTGGGAATTCTGGTGAAACCGAGTGTTTCCCGCGGTTATCTGATATCTTGTCCTGTCTGGAGCAAATTTTGTCCGCGGCCCGAGTGCCAGAAAGGAAACACTCTGGGCTTCCCAGTGATTTTAAGACTTGAAAAGGCCAAGTGTGGTGACATCGCGCCTGCTTCCGCCTACCTGCCCAGGAAAGGCAGCGCTGCATGGCACTGGCGCTGGAAAATAAACTTGCAGGAGGGAAGCCGCTTGAATTATTGTTTGAAGATTTTTTTCTGGGTTCGGATAGGGAAAAGCAAAACAAAGCCCAACAAAGCAAAAGCGTGTGGCGCCCTAACGTTGCAAACCCTGGACTCAGAAACCTAGGTAGTCCTAGCACAGTTTTATGGGTTAAAAGGATGCTTAGTTATTTTGAAAATCAGGTGAGATCATATTATAATTTTAACCAGAGGCCAGAGCCACAGCTGTTTGATCAAGCCTTGGATGGTTCTGGAATTGCTAGAACTGCTTGGAATGTGGTGCCCTTTTATGCTGTGTGTGTGTGTTAAAAACCCAAACAACTGGAAAATGAACCAATTAAGAATCCCGTTTTGCTTAGAAAAGGCTAAGGCTCATTTTATGAGGGTAATATAAAACAGTTGTGGTTCCATTGGCGTGGGGATTCGGGATGAGAAGTATAAATGCAAGAATTTCCTTGTTTGTGGAGTGACCCAGGACATAGGTGAGCCGACCCTCCAGAAGTCAGCTTTCCGTGCATTTCATGCACGGTGCCTCCTCTCTCCTCCAGAAGTCTGTTACTCAATGACCTGCTCCCCCTTTGCAGACTTTTTCAAAAAGTCTTGTTTCTAATGCTGCAAGTGTCGCCTGAGTGAACAAAAGTGGATATTTTACATTTTTTTGTAAAGTAAAAACATGTGTATACTTTTATGAGACATTGTTTTTATAGTGAGTGAAAATTCAGCAGGGGACAGCTTGCACTGCAGCTCCCATAATACCTTGCCCGAAATATGTATGGAATGCTCAGCAAGCCACAAACATTTAAGGGGAGTCTCTGAAGGGTGTAAATGGTGTAATAGTCATTCTTCTTCTTCTTTCAAAACAGAACCCTGCCGATTTTTATAGGTGACCGGTTGTCCTTTAAAGTTGGACTTGTTTTACTATACGGAAAAAACTGTTGAGCACATTTTCTCCATATGCATCTGACAGTTAAAACCCCTTTTGAGTGGCCTTTGATTCATGTGATCAGAAATCGGTGTTCAAGAAGTGAGGACTCCCCCCAAATAGCTTCCAAAGACACAACTGGCAGGAGAGAGGCAACTCGATAGGTTTTTAGAGAAAATGAAAAATGAAATGGAAATTATGGAGGAATTTCGACATAGTAGGTGAGGTGCACATTGTTGCTGACTTAAAACATTTCATATGTAATTTAGCACGAACTGTAATAGTATAAAATACACTGTTGTAAGTGAAGTAACCCCCGAGGGCCAAGGGTGGTAAACAATCCCTTCTAGAGTTTTCTGTTCATTCCATTTATTGTTGTGTTTAACAGCATTTGATATTGCTGGCTCAGGGCATGTTGGTGAATTACTGTGGCTGTACTTTCTTTTTCAAGTCACAACAAAGAGGTTGCAGCCTAAGGGAACATCTTTACAGATGTGGCTGGAAACATCTCCGTATTTTCAAAACAGAATTCTTTAGTTTGGGAACCTACCTTAGGTTTAAATGCACTATTTCTGCAGGTCGGTACTGTGAGCATAGTTTTCAGAGTTTTTGGACTCATACCCAAAAACTTTCTTTAAAAATATAGAGTTCATTCACCATTTCTGTGGCTGGTAGTTTCTATGGGCGAGTCTTTTGTGGTCTTCTACCTATCTGAGCTCAGAGTTCAGGCACCACCGTATAAAAAGGCATTTCCACTTAGGTGGAAAATATGGGAAGAACATTTTTGCTTCCTTTGGAAAAATCCAGTGCCTTCGACGGTTGTCCATCCATACGTGTGCTTCCTGAGGGGTTGTGTTGATACTGTCCTTTAGTTGGGCTGGGTGGGTGCGGCTCTAGGGTCCCTGTGCCCTAGCGCGGTTTCATTGTACTAGTCCACTCCTGGAAACGCCAGCCTCGAGCAGCTGAAGAATGGTGAGCCGAAGCACATTGGAGATCAAAACAGAGTGTAAATGGTCACAATGATGGTGGAAGGCCCGGATGATAGCACAACAAACGCTGGTAGGGACCCTTTGTTCACGAGATGGCTGTGGCCTGCGCCACATGGAAGAATTCTGTGGGAATAGTAAAAGTCCTTTGGGCAGGCTATCGCTTTAAGGAGAAAACAATCCACGGTTGGGGAATTTGCCAGGTTGGAGCCCCACAGAACAGAGCCAGATGACATCACTGATTGCTACCTTCTTGGAACACTTACTTAGTATTAATTAATAGGACGCTTACTATATTTATCCCACAGAGTCTATTTAGGTATTATATAAACTTGCTGATAAACAAGTAATGATTCCTCCTTTTTTCATTTATAGGTAGTGTTTGTATGAGTGTGTGGGCGTGTCTTGATTTTAAGGACATAAGGGGTGGACTCCTGCAAGAATGTTCTTCCATTTAGATGATCAACAACTACTTCTTGGTCTATTCTTGGTCTAATATCTTTCTTTTTCTTTCCTTCCTTTTTTTTTTTTTTAAGTGAATGGAAAAGTCATTCATTTTCAAAAATAGCTCCCGGATGTTTGGAAATCTCTTAAGTTTCCTTTTCTTCCCTTTCACTCTGATTTTGGAAGTGGAAGCAATGTGCTTCACCGTCTCTGTAGCTTCTACTTCAGGAGCCCTTGGGGCAAGTGACGAGTTAAAGGTCACGTGGGGAGCCTGGGGAGCTGCTTCCAGCCCAGGTCCTTTTGCTCATGTTGGCTGCCTTTCCAAGAAATGAAATAATTCATCCGATGGAATAAAAGCAGCGTTAAATTCTACTGAGTTCAGTTATTCCTTTAAGTCCAGTAAAATGAAGAACTATTTACGGAGGTTCTTGGCCTCCTGTGTGCTAGGTCGGTAGATGGGGACGTTTGTCTGGGAGAGAGAGACAGACGTGTAAAATGAAGACAATGGTGGTTACCAGGTACGATTAGCAGCTGGTGATGGCTTCCAGGAAAAGGAGGGAGGACTCACTTGAGCCTGGAGTGATCTTTAATCTCATCATCAGCTTCTGGATTGAGCGTTTTGGGGCTTTCTCAGCGCTGGGGAAGAAAAGTGGGAACGTGAGGAAAGTACTGGAGATGGGGAAGTGCTGGACGTGTTCGGAATAAATGAGGGAATCGGACAGTTTGACCCAGAGTCTTTGTAGGGGAGGGAAGACTTGGGCAAGACCACACGTAGCTTAGAATCCCACAGCGTCGGGGTTGGAAGAGCTAGGACTGTCCTGTTCAAACTTCTCATTTCGCACTTGAGGGCCACAGTCAAGGTGTGCGTCCTTCTGGGAGTTGGAGGGACAGGGACTTGAACTTCTGACCAGGAGCCAGTGCTCTTTCCACTGTGCCACCCAACTGCCCAATCCCTACTCCATCCATCCATCCATCCATCCATCCATGTACCCATCTGCCCACTGTTGCACAGCCTCTTAGTCTCTTCCAGCGTCCGGGACCGCAGTGCCAAACACCAGAAGCCTGGTCCCTGCCTCCGTGGGGCTTACAGGGCGCTGGTGTCCTTTCCTTCCCCCTAAGGCTGCACCACGCTGTTGCTGCCCCTGGCTCTCCCGCTGAAATCCCTTGGCTCTGTGGTTATGGCAGACATATGTGGAGCGCTTACCATGAGCCAAGTGCTCTAGGCATTTGCGTGGATGCTTTTACTGAAAGCCCACGAAGGCTGCACAGGTGTAGGTGGGCTGGTGAGGAAACTAGGCCAAGGGTGGGTGACTTAGCAACCTTGATTCCCAGAACCAGTGAGGGGCAGCGTCTGAGTTCAGCCCTCCTGTGGCCAGATCTGTGCCCCTTGCACCGTGTTGTACCCACTGGTTATTTCTATCTGGCCTCCACTGCTGTCTGACATTTAGCCCCTCCCTGTGGTAGGCAGAATAATGACCCTGCAAAGATGTCCGTGTCCTCGCTCTGAAACCTGTTAGGAAGTTGCCTTCTATGGCAAATAACATTCGTAGGCGGGGTTACGTTGCGACCTTTGAGATGAGGTGATTATCTCGGATTAGCTGGTGGGCCCAGTGTAAGCAGGAGGGTCTTTGCAAGAGGGAAAACAGGAGGCTCAATCAGGAAAGGAGACGTGGCAGCAGAAGCAGATGTTGCGGGTCATGTGGTCATGAGCCCATCATGCAGGCAGCCTCCAGGACAGGGGTGGGGAACGTGCGGCCCGCAGCCCGTATGAGATAGCCCGAGAAGTCATGTGGCCTGGCCCTGCCGAGGCATTAGGGATGAGTCAAATGAATGTTTGACCAAATAGAGCAGGCTCATTTTTAAGTTGATGATTTTATAAGACCCTCACATGGTGTTACAAATACCCCAGTGGCCCTGGGCACAAACAAGGTTCCCCACCCCTGCTCCAGAAGCCGGAAGAGGCCCGGACCTAGGTTTTTCCGTAGAGCCGGGAGATGGCACACAGCCCAGCTGACACCTCGATTTTGGCCGAATGAAACTGATCGTGCACTTCTGACCTCTAGAGCTGTGAGACAATGCATTTGTGTTTTTTTATGTTTTGTTTTGTTAATCCTCACCTGAGGATATTTTTTCCATTGCTTTCCAGAGAGAGTAGGAGGGAGAGAGGAAGCGGGGGAGAGAGACAGGGAAAGAGAGACAAACATCTATGTGAGAGAGACACATGGACTGGTTGTCTCCATGTGCCCAACCGGGGGCGTGGAGCGAACCTGAAACCCGGGTACGTGCCCTTTGACCGGGAATTGAACCGAGACCCTTTCAGTGCCGGGCCAGTGCTCTTGCCACTTCGCCACACTGGCCAGAGCGCCTCTGTGTTGTTTTAAACCACTTGGTTTGAGGCAGTTCGTTCACAGCAGCGGTAGGAAACTAATGCGCGCATGCGTTTTGTTCCTAGTGAGCGTGGAAGCATCTATCAGCGTGGTGTCTTTGATACAGCCCAGTAGCGGACGTTTATGCAGGCTTAGGTGGTATCTTACGAAGCATTTGATGTCCATTTTCTCCTCACCGCACCCCTAGCCTCCTTGTTGCTTGTGGACTGAGCCTGGAGTCTTGCTCACATTAGACACCAAGTAGGTGGGGGGGATTTCCCTAGAGAAGGAGGCCAGTTGGGAACCAGCAGCAGTTTTCACAGATGGTGATGGGCCCGAGCTAGAGCGATCCGGGGCAGTAGGCCTAGAAGAGGCAGGGATTATGTCAGAGGAATTGGGAAGGGAGCGAGAAGGGCCGGGCGTTAGCTGACGCTTGGATTAAGGCAGGTGAGATCGGGAGGGGACCCAAGGAATCTGGCTGACACCTTAGGCCAGTGGTCGGCAAACTCATTAGTCAACAGAGCCAAATATCAACAGCACAACGATTGAAATTTCTTTTGAGAGCCAAATTTTTTAAACTTAAACTATATAGGTAGGTACATGGTGATTAACTTAATTAGGGTGCTCCTAAGGCTTAGGAAGAGCCACACTCAAGGGGCCAAAGAGCCGCCTGTGGCTCGCGAGCCGCAGTTTGCCGACCACGGCCTTAGGAGGACTGAGACTCACCAGGGGTCCACCCGAAAGCCTCCCATGAACCCCACTCACACGCCTTCGCTGTTTCGGCTGCTGCTGGTGCTGGTGTGTGCTCAGTGACTTGGTGACTTAGAGAAGCGTGTTGACTTGCTCACCTTGCTGTGTTGCTGATGGGCAGTGTCCTAGCGTAGCCAGCCGGGCAGGTGTTCCTCTAGAGCGGGGCTGGCTAGTTCTTTGTTGTGGGGCTGTTCTATGGAGTGTCCGATGGTTAGCAGCACCAGCGGCCTCTATTCATAGATGCCTGTAGCACACCCCTGCAAGTCACGGCAACCAAAAGTGCCTTCAGACATTTCCTACGTGTCCCCTGGGGTGGGGGTGGGGGGCGGGCAGGGCAATATGGCCTGGTTGAGAACCTGGAACTACTTTTGTCTATTTGGTTACAATAATTCATGCTTAGGAGCTGAACCGGTTTCAAGCAGATTGACAGTTACTGAGCTCTTATATAACAAAGGGGGAAGACCACAGAGGCCTGATTTCTGTGTTCCCATGAAGAACGGATATTAGCCTGGCCAGTGTGGCTCAGTGGTTGTGTGTGGACCTGTGAAACGGGAGGTCACGGTTCCATTCCTGGTCATGCCTGGGTTTCAGACTCTATCCCCCGTGAAGGGTGTGCAGGAGGTAGCTGATCAATGATTATTATCATTGATATTTCTATCTCTCCCTCTCCCTTCCTCTCTGAATTCAATTAAAAAAAGAGATGTTAAACATATTTATATGACAAACCCTGAATTTACTATCCTATAACAAATAGTAATAACAGCATATGAAACTTTGGGGATATATTTTAGTACAAGTGTATTCTTCAATTTTTAGAATATCCTCAATTAATAGGTAGTTACTGAATGTCAAGTGTATGCACATACACGGTGGGACAGAAGAAAATGAACCTGAACACTTCTGTGTTCTGCAGCAACGGAGAGAGCTGGCCTGGCCTTCTGAGTGCGTGGGTGGATGGGCGGTGGGTGGGTGGGGGTGTCCGTCTGCCTGAGATGCCCCCAGACATTCCGATTCCCTCTGTGGACGAAGCAGCAGTGAGAGGCTCGCCTCTGCCTTTGCTCAGAAGCTCTGCAAGCACAGGGCAGGGGAGTCTGAGAGGCTGCTTGTGGAGCTGTGCAATCGCCAGTGTTTTCCATCTAGAGCAGTGGTTCTCAACCTGGGCTGCACATTAGAATCACCTGGGAATCTTTTTAAAATCCTGATTTCTGGGCCGCATCCTCCGGAAATTCTGTTTCTTTGTTACTAATGTGGCCCCAGCCCATCACAAAGAAACAGAATTTCCGGAGGATGAGGCCCAGAAATCAGGATTTTAAAAAGATTCCCAGGTGATTCTAATGTGCAGCCAAGGTTGAGAACCACTGATCTAGAGGGTCCTCTTTTTTTAAAAAATATATATCTTTTAATTTCAGAGAGGAAGGGAGAGAGAGAGAGAGAGAGAGAGAGAGGAGAACATCAATGATGAGAGAGAATCTTTGATTGGCTGCCTTCTGCACACCCCACCTGGGCATGTGCCCCAAGCAGGAATCGAACCAGCCACCTCCTGGCTCATAGGTTGCCGCTCAACCACTGAGCCATGCCGGCCAGGCAAAGGGTCTTTTTTTTCTTCCGTAAAGCTCAAGGAATTGAGGGAGAGAGGGAAGGAGGAAGGGAGCTGGCTGGGCCAACCTCAAGGACACAAGCCCTGCAGTTTGCTGGGTGGGCCTTGGGCCGGGGCCAAAGATCTTCTCAGCGACTTCTGTGCACTGGCCTCGGTGCTACCAGGAGATAGAGCCCGGCCAAGGCGAGTGAGTCTCCAGGCCACGTGCTCAGGCAGGACACCAGGCACCATTGTAGGAGACGGATTCTTTTTGCCACTCGGAGCTCTGTTTGTGGGAAGGCGCCTGACTCCAGTGTGGGGGAGCCCTGAGAGTGTGGGCGGACTGGATTTGCCCAGAACATTACCCCCGTTTAAAACAATTGAGATATAATTCATGTATCATAAAATGTACCGTTTTCAAGTTTACAGTTTACTGGTTTTTTAGTATATCCCCTAGGTTGTGCAACCATCACCACTATCTAATTCTAGAACATTTGTATCATCCCCAGAAGACACTCTGTGCCCATGACCAGGAACTGCCGTCTCCCTCCGCTCCTGGCCACCAGCAAGCTGTTCTCTGAGCCTCTCGATGCACCGCCTCTGGCTGTTCTGTATAAACGGAGTCATTCAATCTGCGGCCTGGGGTCTGCTTATCTCACTGAGCATAATGTTTTCAAGGTTTATCCGTGTCGCAGCACGGATCGCGCTGCATGTCTCCTCATTGCCAAATGCTGCTCCCCCGTGCGGCTCGAGCTCCTTTGGGAGCCGCCCCGAGGTGCCCTCCCCGTCGGGGCGTTCCCTGCAGAATACAGGAAATAGCTATGTCTTGGATTCCATTATGTCAACTCCCAACTGTTTTACTCACAGAGAAATGACCATTCAGATGTTTACAATGTCAGAATATAAACATGACCTCGTGTACTCGATGGAAAAAACGAGGGCTGGGCTGGCCGTGATCAGCTGGTGTCTGCCCCGCTCCCAAGCTGCCGGCTTCGGATCCTTGCTAACCGGGAGCGGGCCTCCCCGCCGGGCGGTGCGCGGTGGACCGGCCAGAGCGCTCAGCTCCCGGGGATGCAGTGTGTAGCCAAGTCACAGCCATTTGTGCCAGGCTGGTGGAACAGTGATAC
>NW_005871590.1:309756-319629 GCF_000147115.1 Myotis lucifugus | reverse complement strand
TCAGGACCAGGCTGGGGTCATGTCAGCTGGCTGCCGGGCTTTCATCTCAGCATGGGACCTGGCATTCGGAAACAGCTCAGGGCTGGTCTGGCTGCAGTGCTCGTATTCACACCCTCCTTCCATTTTTCTTCTGTCCTGAAATACCCTTGGTGCACACTGGCCTACTTCTAAGAGAAAAATGGACATTTCTTTTTGTTTTAAAATATTTGTATTGATTTCAGAGAGGACAGGAGAGGGAGAAAGGGACGGAAACATCAATGATGAGAGAGAATCATGGATCAGCTGCCTCCTGCATGCCCCACACTGGGGACTGAGACCACAACCTGGGCATGCGCCCTGGCTGGGAATTGAACTGTGACTTGGTTCATAGGTCGATGCTCAGCCAACTGACCCACCGTGGCCAGGCGAAAATTGACGTTTTTAAAGAGGGGGTGATGCTGTCCTAATAGTAGGCCCTTATGTAGCATTTTGTACTCATTTATGAAGTTTAATGTACTTCATGTGACCAGTCAACCAATAGATGCAGCCAAAGCAGCAAAAAACTTCGTAAAAAATGAATTGTTCGGCATCATGGCGACCAAATTGCTGCTTGATTGAGTTTTTCTTTGCAGCCAGCTGTGTTCGTCTTCCGCTGACCCCACTCGGTCCTCGGTTGGTGCTGCACAGATGTGCGTGGAAATGACTGTGGGTGGCCTCGAAAACGCTCAGGCCCACAGGGACCCGGGGTGTTGTTTCCGTTACGCAAGGACCCATGGAAGCATTCTTGCCATATGCGAATGACACCACACATGCAGATTGCTTTGTGTCCTAGTCCCTTCCCTCCACCTCTCGCTAACTGTATGTGCACAGACCCAGACTTTTGTTTTGGGACTTTGCATGAATGGGATTATACTATCAATTTTTTTTTTCTGTGACTTGCCACTTCCACTTAACAATATGCCTGGGTGCCACTTCCACCATCAGAGTACAGCTGCAGCATGGTGACTACAGTTAACAGTGCGATAGTGTATATTTGAAAGATTCTAAAAAAGTAGATTTTTTAAAAATATACATTTTATTGATTTTTTTACAGAGAGGAAGGGAGAGGGATAGAGAGTTAGAAACATCGATGAGAGAGACACATCGATCAGCTGCCTCCTGCACGCCCCCTACTGGGGATGTGCCCGCAACCAAGGTACATGCCCTTGGCCGGAATCGAACCTAGGACCCTTGAGTCCGAAGGCTGACGCTCTATCCACTGAGCCAAACCGGTCAGGGCAAGAAAGTAGATTTTTAAAGTTCTCATCACAAGAAAAACGTTTTTGTTCCTCTGTGGTGATAAATGTTAATTAACTTATTGGGGTGATGGTTTTGCAATATATTCATATGTCAAATCATGTTGTACACCTGAAACTAATACAGTGCTATAGGTCAATTTGAAAAAAGAAAAAAGAATACACAGGTCTACCACTATTCTTTTTAAAAATGTATTTTTATTGAGGTACAATTCACATAATTGCTCATTTTAGCATGAACAATTCTGTGACATTTAATACAGTCACAATGTTTTGCCACCACCCCCTCTGTCTAGTTCCAAAACATTTTCTTCACTCCAAAAGGAAGCCCTGTGCCATCAGTAGGCACCCCCGCCCCCAGGCTCTGGCACCCAGCAGTCTCTCTGCCCCTGTCTCTGCAGATTTGCCTGTTCGGGACATTTCCATCAATGGGTCCCGAGATGTGTGGCCTTTGGTGTCGGGCTTCTTTCGCTCAGCCTCATGTTTTTGAGGTTCACCCGTGTCGGAGGCATCTCCTGTTTTGCTTCTGCTTTTGGTTTAATGCAGGGGACACACTGTCTTGCGATCGTAACCGAGGGCAGCTGTGCGAACTTTGCCCATGGGATCAGCCGGCACCCTTTAAGAAAAATGAACTGAAGATCAAAGACTAGAGAGCAGCTTCATCTAGCTTCTAGTTATTGCTTTGAGACAGAGAGAAGTGTAAAATAGTTCACATTTTTTCTAAAGTTGGGGACAGGAAGCCAAAAATCAAATACGTGGTAAGACATTACTAATCTAGATGCTACCTCTGCGCCTGGTGCCACGGAGCATAACTAACCATTAAGATCACCCAGCCCCTTTTCTCCACGAGATGAGAAGGCAGCCTAGAAACGAAAGACCCATGTGAAATAGTAACCCAGCGCTGGGGCGGGCCGGCCTGAAGTCAGGGTGGGCCGGTCAGCGCCGACCCCCTGCACCGTGCCACCGCGCGTCCCTGAATGTCTTCGTGGCTAGATTTTCTTACATGTACGAGAATGATATGCTTATTATCAGTTGACGAACCAATATTTATTTTATTTATTTAAAAATATTTTTCTAGATTTCAGAGAGAAAGGGAGAGAGGGAGAGAGAGACATCAGTGATGAAAGAGAAACATTGATCGGCTGCCTCCTGCACACCCCACTGGGGATGGCCGGAGCCCACAACCTGCCACAGCCCCGGGCATGTGCCCTGGCCAGGAATCGAACTGTGACCTCCTGGTTCACAGGTCGACGTTCAACCTCTGAGCCATGCTGGCGGGGCCAAACCAATGTTTATCGAGTGGAAACTCTTTCCCAAATGTGATGTCTGGCCCCGGGGGAAACGTAGCACAGTGTTTTTCAAATAGCAGCCTGTGGGCTGAAGCCAGTCCACGTCTGTTTATGTACAGCCTGCAAGATAACAGTGGGTTTTCCCTTTTGAAATGGTTGAATAAGAATGAAAAGAGTAGTATTTTGTGAAAGTTGTGTAAACTCCAGTTTCAGTGTTGGTAAATAAAGTTTTATTGGAGCGCAGCCATGCTCACGCGTATTGTCTGGGGCTGCTTCTGAGCTGCAGGGACTAGGTTGAGTCACTGAACAGAGGCCCTGTGGCCGCAAGCTGAAAATATTTACTATCTGGCCCTTTACACAGAACAGCTGACCCCCAGCCCGGCCGGCGTGGCTCAGTGGTTGAGCGTCAACCAATGAACCAGGAGGTCACGGTTCGATTCCCGGTCAGGGCACATGCCCGGTTTTAGGCCCTATCCACAGTGGGGGGCGTGCAGGAGGCAGCTGACCAGTGATTCTCTCTCATCATTGATGTTTCTATCTCTCTCTCCCTCTCCCTTCCTCTCTGAAATGGATAAAAATATATTAAAAATAAAACAGCTGACCCCCGATCTTAGGAGAATATAGGGTCTAATCAAGGTAACCATTGGCCAGTGGAGGTGGGTGTGGATGAGGTGAGGGGTGCAGGATAGAAGATCCTAGAGCAGTGGTTCTCAACCTTCTGGCCCTTTAAATACAGTTCCTCATGTTGTGACCCAACCATAAAATTATTTTCGCTGCTACTTCCTAACTGTAATGTTGCTACTGTTATGAATCGTCATGTAAATATCTGATATGCAGGATGGTCTTAGGTGACCCCTGTGACAGGGTCGTTCGGCCGCCAAAGGGGTCTCGACCCACAGGTTGAGAACCGCTGTCCTAGAGGAAAGTCTAATCAACTAGAGAGAAGGGGCTCAGAATAGATGGGGACTTTTTAGTCAAGGAACCCACAGTAGAACTACTCTCCCCTCTCCCTGCAAAAAAGGATGTTGCATCTGTCATAAGACAACCAGAGTTCGACCACTTAAGTAATAGGCAAATTAAGACTACTCTATATAACAAGGCGGGAAAATAACCACTCCGGAAAGATTTTCATGAAAATAGAGTGAGTTCTGGGGATCTAATTGTGGTTATTGGTAATGTATTGTATACTTGAAAGTTGTTGAGAGTAGATCTTAAACGTTCTACTGCAGAAAAAGAACTATAATTATGCGATGTGATGCAGGTGTTAGCTAACTACAGCAGTGACCCTGTTGCAACAAATACGTGTGCCAAGTCAACACATTCTAGCCCTTAAACGTACACCTTGGTGTCTGTCCATTGTATAATTGTATGTGAATAAAGCTGAAAAAAGTCCTTACACAGTTAAAAAGGGAATGCTTAACGCTACCCAGAGTTTCAGTTGCTGGGGGGATTGGGCATAGGAATTCCGGGGAACAGGAAGTGTATGCGTTCCTGTTGTTAGTAGTCGAGCTGTGTACCTTCAGGGGATGTCCTTAGAGAAGACTGAGATAGGCTTTTGGAATGCCCATATAATCTTGCCAGTTTTAGTGTTTAGAAACCGATGTGCTTTTTTGATTATTATTTCAAGAAAAAGCGGTGGGTAGTTGCTTTCTAATAGTGGGTGGTGTGGGATCTACGATGACACGCTCCAGGGCATGGCAGCCGGCTTGGCGAGCTTTTGCACACTGTGCCTTCTCAAATGGTCTTTATTTCTTCACACCGTGACTTCTCTGCCGAGGCTCCGCCACCCCGTTTTGCAGGCTCCACCAGGCATCTCAGATGGACCCTGCGGTGCTCCACGCGGCTCAGCTCGGTCCAAAACTGTGGTCTCGTTAATCTCACTCTTAAAAGCCAAGATGCCAGAAATCAAACCCTCCCCCCTCCAATATCATAACCCTCCAAAATGTCACCATGCAGATGGCATATTGACAAAAATGTCAAGGATTACCAAAAATAGCTTCTTGAGTTCACATGTGCGCAGGGGAGAAGAACAGAGTAGCATTTGCATTTTAAGTGCCACCGTGGTGGCCAGAACCAATAATTCCTGTTGGAGCAACTCCCAACCCTCGGCTCTATCTTGGGGCTTTAGACATAGTTTTAATTTCTACATAAGAACTCGTGTACTTAGCATGCCTTTCAAATTATTAATAGAGAGAATTCTTTCTCTTATGCCATTTATCACCCAACTCCTTGAAAAATAGGAATCACTATACAGTTTTATATAAACATGTAACAAATAAAATACTTGTTTTTCCTGAGTCATTGTCAACAACTCAGTTTTAAATCGAGTGCCAGCTCAGTAAATATTTGGAGTCCAAAGTCTGCCTCTCCTTCAGATGGGCTAATTTTTATCTTGTTATGTAAAGTAGAGAGACATCTCCCTGGCTCTTCATCCGTCTCGGGTGGTTAGCGGCCACTCTTCCATTGGGTGGGGTGGATGTCATCCCCTTCTGCACCATTGACAGTAGTCCCCTGGCTTGTCACTTTGGGGGGCAGATGCTCCTCTTCTCATTTGGGGAGTTAGAAAACCTGGCGGATTCCTCCCACCCAGGTGGCGGGGTAGGAGCAGGAGCCAAACCTGGATTCCACAGGAGGCGGTGGTCAGTGTCGGCGGACAGACATCGATTGTGTACGAGAAGCGATGCGACGCCTCTCTCTCACCTCTCCCCCGGGGTCGCTGGTGCTTCAGTGGCTGCACCTCTCCCCCGGAGGGAAAGAAGGTGCCCGGCCTGCTCCAAGGTGCTAAAGTGAAGGGAGATGGGGAAATTTTCCGTGAAGCAAACCAATGACATAATGGCACCACTAGCATAGGAGTTCCTGGAATCGGTTTTGAGCCGCAGTTGGCTGGGAATGTGTGCCGAGCTGTGAGGTGTTAAGAAGTGGTTGGGTTTTTTTCTTCCCCCCAAAGGCAGTCCTACACTAAAGTTCTCCTTCTTGTAGTAATAAATGGGCTTCGAAGAAACTGAAGTTCTTTTTCCGCCCTGTGAGCGTAAAGGGGAGGCGGCAGTGCGGCCGGTAGACCACCGTGCTTTTGAACTGGCTTTTTTTAAAAATACATTTTATTGATTTTTTTTTACAGAGAGGAAGGGAGAGAGATAGAGAGTTAGAAACATCGATGAGAGAGAAACATCGATCAGCTGCCTCCTGCACATCTCCTACTGGGGATGTGCCCGCAACCAAGGTACATGCCCTTGACCGGAATCGAACCTGGGACCTTTCAGTCTGCAGGCTGACGCTCTATCCACTGAGCCAAACCGGTTTCGGCGACCACCGTGCTTTTGAATTAGGCCCCACGTTTATTGGAAAGACAGGGTCAAAGTCAGCTCTCCACACGCCAGAGAAGGAAAGTGCTGGAGGAAGTGTCAGCTGGAGGGCAGTTCGTTCATAAGGGAGCCAATGGATACCATGCGCAGGGGCCCTCGCCATGACCGCCGGCACCGCAGTGGACTTGTTCAAGGGAACTCTCGTCGTCTCCGGTCAGTCTCAGTAAAGCCAGGTTCCTGAAACCCCCACAGTGAACACACTTGGCACAGCAGAGGCTCGAAGCCACTGGCTCCGTTTCTGTTTCTAGGTCGGTCTCGCTCGCAGATTCCCGCAGGAGTCACAGACGAAATGTTGGCCATCAGCAGTCAAGTGGCCGGGCCCTCCTGCCTGATGGCGTCTCCAGCCACGGGTGGTCAGCCAGCTCCGAGTTGGCGCATGCTTTCTTTCGTTGAGCTGGCCTTGGCCGCAGCTTCGCCTGCCCCCTTGGTCCTTGTTGCTTCTCATAAGAGTCTGTAACATTTGCCCTTTCTGGGTGTTTGTAAGGGACACAGCACGGCGCGCTGATGTTGAGGACACCACTCCGGTGGTTTTGTGCTTAATCATACAGACAAAACTGCATGTCCTTCCCTCATTCGGGGGCAGGATTGTGAATCGCCACACCGTCCTGCTTAGGTTGCTCCTGAGGGGCTCACAGCTGTGATTACCGTCTTTTCCTGAGTGTCTGTTTCTGTTGTTTGAAAATGCCTATTTGTTTCAGAGGGAGGATGGGGCAGCGTGCCATACCCTTTACCCTCCTTACCATGCTGCTGCCTCAGGTAAGCTTCTGACGTCTCAGCCATAGAAGTGCTCTCACTTTAAAAATGTAAAAAGTATATATTTTTATAGATTTCAGAGAGGAAGGGAGAGGGAGAGAGAGAGAGAGAGAGAGAGAAACATCAATGATGAGAGAGAATCATTGATCATCTGCCCCCTGCACACCCCACACTGGGGATCGAGCCCACAACCCGGGCATGTGCCCTGACAGGGAATCGAACCATGACCTTCTGGTTCATAGTCATAGTCATAGTCAACACTCAACCACAGAGCCACGCCAGCTGGGCAGTGCTTTCATTTTTATATCAATTTCAGGTTGCACACTTTCAGTCTAGATGCATGTAAGATGCACCTGAGGAGCATTTGTATACACACACGCACACACACACACACACACACACACACACACCCTAGGACAGTGGTCGGCAAACTCATTAGTCAACAGAGCCAAATATCAACAGTACAACGATTGAAATTTCTTTGGAGAGCCAAATTTTCTAAACTTAAACTATATAGGTAGGTACATTGTTATTCACTTCATTAGGGTACTCCTAAGGCTTAGGAAGAGCCACACTCAAGGGGCCAAAGAGCCGCCTGTGGCTCTCGAGCCGCAGTTTGCCGACCACGGCCCTAAGAGATACTGACCAGCAGGGCCCAGCAAGCTCCCTGATATCCATTTCCCTCACTTTTAAAGATTGAGGTGAAATTCAATAACATAAAACTAACCACTAACCATATGAAATGGTTAATTGAGCGGCATTTAGTACATTCACAGTGTTGTGCAACCAGCACCTCTATCTAGTTCCAAAATAGTTTCACCACTGAAAAGAAAAGAAAACCTTGTACCCATTAAGCAGTCACTCCCCATTGCTCCCTCCTCCCAGGCCTGCAAACTACCATTTTGTGCTGTGTGTCTATGGTTTGCCAACTCTGGACATTTCCTACAAATAGAATCCTAGCATAGGCGGCCTTTGAGTGTAGGGTAATGTTTTCCGGGTTCATCCGTGCTCAGGATTCATCCCTTCTCTTGGCCGAATGCCATTTCCTTGTAGCATCGATAGCACTTATTTTTCTGTGTTTTGTTGTTTACTTTTAAAAAGCGGCCTTCTGCCTGGGGGCTAGGTGGCATCTCGTGGTTTTGATGACTAACAATGGTGGGCATCTTCTCGTGCATGGCGGCCACGTGTCTACCTTGGACAAACATCTATTCAAGGCCTTTGCCCATTTTTCCTTTGGCTCGTTGGCCTTTTACGTTGTTGAGTTTTAGGAGTTGTTTATATATTCTGGTTACTGGACCCTTATCAGATACTTGATTTACACCTGGCGTCCATTTTTCAAATGCTCTCCTGGTGGGTTCGATTAGCAACCAGGCTTAAGAACCACTGATCTGGACCAGTGATTCTTGGGGTTTCCTACAAGATGGCCGAGAAGCTTTCATAAAAAACAAATGTACAAAACCCCCCCAAGATGCTGCCCCTTATCCTCAAGCTACCCAGGGTGTTCTGATCAGCCCTTCCTCCGCCCCAAACCGAGAAACAACGTGGCCGAGCAGTAGTTTAACCCGGGTGACCGATGATCGAACTGAGGGGGCGTTGAAACAGAGACTCCAGGGGTCCCACAGGGGATCAGCGCCAGCAGCTGCCCTCTCGCCCTTCCCCAGAGAGGCCTGTGCAGAGCGTTTGCTAACTGTGCTAGGCTGCTCCTCACCAGGACTGCGTGCCTTACAGGATGGCCCAGCCTCCCAGAGGCAACACCAAGACTTGTCACGTTGGCCGGCCTCTCAGGATGTGACTTTAAAAAAATATATGTTTTTATTGATTTCAGAGAGGAAGGGAGAGGGAGAGAGTGATAGAAACATCAGTGATGAGAGAGAATCATCAATTGATCGCCTGCCTCCTGCAACCTGGGCATATGCCCTGACTGGGAATCAAACCATGACCTCCTGGTTTATAGGTTGATGCTCATTCACTGAACCACACTGGCCACACTGGGATTTTTAAAATCCTCACCCGAGGATATTTTCCCATTGAGTATTAGAGGAGTGGAAGGGAGGGACGAGGGGGAGAGGGAGAGAGAGAGAAACATTGATGCGAGAGAGCCACCTCGATTGATTGCCTCCCACACGCACCCTGACCCGGGCTGGGGATCGAGCCGGCAACCAAGGTATGTGCCCTTGACCGGAATCGAACCCGCAATCCTTCGGTATGTGGTTCCAGCACTGGGCCAAACCGGCTAGGGCAGGACGTGACATTTTGACCGCTCGTTTCTCCTGGGAAGGGCGCTATGGCATGCAGGACGTTGAGCTGCGCACGTATTTCTTTTCAGTCGCTTCTGATGGAGAGCGCTGTTGGTGCTTGCTTGAAACATCACTTTAATCAGGGGAATGTGGAATGTTTCGATCTTCGCCTCTGAAGAAAGATACCATCAGACTCTTTCCCCTACTCCGCGTACCCGTAGCTCCAAAGGATGGCTGGGAGGGTGGGATGGTTCTGGGGCTGGCGGGGAGCTTTGTAGTGAAAGAAGTTCTCGTGGTAGGAAGCTGGCCATGGGGGTAGGAGTCTCTTAAACACCTTTTGTACGGCTCACGAGTTTTCTCGTGTTTCGAGCGCCATCTGTTAAGGACCACTCACGAGTTTTCTCGTTTTTCACGCCCATGGAAAAAGGAGCGAATCTAGATACTTATGTAAATTTTGTTTGGTACCTCTTCATAGAGGAAAATGTTTTACGCAGTACCATACGTTAAAAAAGTACTAGGAACTTTAATTGTTTAATTGTTTTTGTAAATAAAAATGTTATAATTATTGAAAAACGACACCTAAAGTGCATTATGATGATTTAAATAACGTGCAGTTTGCCCGAAAACGTGCGGTCCCTTTTGTATGTCTTAGACATTTCTATGCGGTACGGAAGGTGTTAAGACACCGCTGCAGATCTGGCAGCGCACCCTGCGGCGTCCTTTATCACTGCGGGCCCTTCTGGCGCATGGGCTCCTAGGGGCTGCGGGGCTGCGGGCCTGCCTTGTGCCCTGCGAGCACCTTCTGGTCCAGCCTGCCACCTCCCCTGCCTCCTGCTGGCCTAAAGGACTGCCTTGCACACAAACTTTGGGAACAACACAGGGACTCTGCAGAAAACATATATATACACTGAGTGGCCAGATTATTATGACCATCCCATCAGTACTTCGTTGGGCCACC
>NW_005871590.1:261906-309656 GCF_000147115.1 Myotis lucifugus | reverse complement strand
CTCAGGGGTGATCGGGACCCGCGCTGGGTGCCAGCAGTGGATGTGAGCAGGGCTGTTGCCGGCAGTGGGTGCGAGCGCCAGGTGGGACTGTAGCATGCGGGAGCAAAGAATTTTCATTAACCACCAGAGCTCGCCCAATTGGCAGCAACTGGTGCCCTGCCTTGGTCTGGGCACCCCCACTCACCCTGTTCCACCATCCCACCGCGGGCCGGGCGCCCCGCCAACGTTCTGTGTGTGCCCCCCTGGGTGGGTCCCGCACACATTCATAGCAACCCGGTTTGTTTCTTGTTTCGGGTTGTTCCCACCGTTTCAGTCTTTTTTGCATATATATATCCCTCCCCATTTATGCATCACCACTGTTTTCAATATTTCTCCAAGATTTGTGTATTATTTTAAGCACTTTACAATCCCCCTCTTCCCAACACAATGGTTTTTTGCTTTTCAAACATGAGGGATAGGTAAATAGCCACTTCCAAGCTTTTGGTTTTGAAATTTACTCTTCTTAGGGTCCATTAACTATGGACTTTCAAATTAAAATACCAATACTATGAGCAGTGGAATTTTACCTATTATAAAAGCTTGACACATTATTGATGGGCGGGAAGGGAGAATAAAAGATTCTGCACAGGGCCCTAACCAGTTTGGCTCAGTGGATAGAGCGTCAGCCTGTGGACTCAAGGGTCCCAGGTTCGATTCCAGTCAAGGGCATGTACCTTGGTTGCGGGCACATCCCCAGTAGGGAGTGTGCAGGAGGCAGCTGATTGATGTTTCTCTCTCATTGATGTTTCTAACTCTCTATCCCTCTCCCTTCCTCTCTGTAAAAAAAAAATCAATAAAATATATTTAAAAAAAAAGATTCCGCACAGGGATTCAGTTCCATAGACATGCACGTGATTTCTGAAATTCCAAGTCAGGGCGAAGGGTATTTTTGCCGGGGCAGTTTTTATAGGATCATTCCACTTACGTGCCGAATCATGTCCATCCTTAGAGAAAGACGGCACCCCGACCTGTTCCGAATAATCCCCTGGTCAGCCGTGCATTTCATGCATAGCACGCGCTCCCGGTGCAAGTGCTGGAAATCGGTTACTATTTTAGGAGCACGTCTCCCTCCGGGCAAGGAGAAGCCAGCCTGGGTGGGTGTTGCATTTCGCCACGAGGAAGCATACCGCCGTGACCCGTCCTTCGGCCACGGGTTCACTGGCGCTTTTCCTCTCTCCCCACCTGGCCAGGCCGTCTAGGGCTTGTCCTCGTCTCTCGTTCCTCGTTTCCCAGAGCTTTCCCTGCACCTGGCGAGTGGCAGTGCCATCGCTCAGCCCCAGGTGGGTGAATGAATTTACCTGGTTACAGTTCTACAGACATTTTAAGTATTCGAGAGAGCATTCCCAGTTTGAAAAGCAGAGGCTGATTAAAATAACTGATATGTGTTCCCCATATATGGTTCCTGACCCCACTCACCTGCCAGCATCCCTCCCCATGCAGGTGCCACGTGGGCAGGAGACAGATGACTGTTTACTTTTGAGCATCAACCCGGATTGAGCTTACAATGATCTGAAGAGCATTTGAAACTACTGTTGCTCATGCTTCGCCACGAATCAATTAAGTCCGACTTCCTGGGCCGAGCCACATGTCCCGGTGACCCTCACTGCCCAGGGTGGAACCCACTGTCTTTATGGACTCCATCTTGTTCACAGTAATGAATGAATATTTGTCGATGACTTCAACCCCTTCATGAAACTTGAGCAGATAAACCTTGACCTTGGAAACTAGGAACATTGAAGTTGGAAAAGGGGAGAGAAAGGTCAGATCGCTCTAAACGCCGCTGTTTTGGAGCATGAGACGGGGCTCGGGGTTTGATATTTTGCTGACCATAAACAGAATTCATATTAAGGTTGAACTGCTTCCTCCTGTGAGCTTCCACAGCCCTCTATCCGCTGCCATTCAGGGAATTTATCGAGTAGTGGGGATTTGTTGTTTATTTGCTCCCCGGCTGAGCTGAATTCCTTGAGGTTAACTCCTGGCACCTCGCATCTCAAATAGCTTTCCTGCAGTGAAGTTTTAAACACACGAGTAGCACTTTACAGTTTTCCTCGTGCTGCTCCTGTGATGGGGTCCCCAGGCTCTCTCGTCCTCAGCCTGAGGCCGTGAGCATCATCTGTACCAGGCTGCATCCCTGCCTCCGCTCGGCAGGCGCTCCTTACCTGCCGTCGGTTTGCGGGCCTTTCCCCGGGAAGGATGTTCCCACCTCTGCTCCTCGCCTTGGCCTGGGGGTTACAGACTGAAAGCCCACCGGGGCTGGGCCCCCCACCAAATGGCCAGGCTTCAGAAGTGACGGCGCGGTGGGGTCTGGGCCAGTAAGCGAGTGGCCCTGATCAGCTTTAGCCAGTCTCTGTCTCTGTGGACTGCAATCCCTGGATTCCACTCTCCCGATTTTCAGGAGTTAGAAATCCAGGTGTTTGTCATGAAATCTCCTGAGTTTAAATCTTGGCAACCTGTCGGGGTTTTAGAACATTCCGAGGGCCAGCGCTGCAAACCAGACCGAACAAGTCCTGTAGGCCGAGATGGCCCCGGGCGACTTGGAGTCATGTGCTTCCAGCTCTCGCCGCCTGGCTTGCCACCCTTGTCCTTGAGGCTCATGGGAAGAGGAGAAGAGAAGAGGCCATGTTGGATTCTGGATAAACTCTTTTAAAAAAATGACTTATTTTATTTATATAAACAGTCCCATCCAGCCCTCCTCTGCCTACAGTTTCTGCTGTGTTGGGTGTCTTCTCTAGTCTTTTTTGTTCTTGTAACCAAAAGAACCCAAACTGGATGATATATTAAATAATTTTATAGCCGCCCGCTCTCCGTGACCAATAACCAAAGCATTTACAAGTTGTTACAGTGCGTTATTAATCACACTTGAAAAATCATCCCAGGTCAGCCTCCCAGGGACGGGAGTTTGGTTTAGTTTTTGCTCTGTCCGTCCACAGCGCCTGCGCAGAGGCTGGCGTGCAGTAGGTGCGCAGTAACTATCGAATGAGCGTTGGTGTGCTGTTCTTTATTAAATCCCCTCCTCCTTGTTGGCCATTTGGCTTGTTTTGTTTTTCTTGTTCTTGCACATAGTATTGTGATGCACCCCTTTCGTACATTAAGTCTTTACATATTTTAGGTCCTACTCATAGGTGGTACTATTGACATTTTAGGCTGCATAACTCCTTGTGGTGGGGCCGTCCTGTGCGCTGCAGGACGTTGAGCAGCATCCCTGGTCTCCACCCACTAGATGCCGGCAGCACCGCCCCTCCGCAACTGTGACAACCCAGAATGTCTTCAGGCATTGCCAAGTGCCCCCAGGAGGCGAACGGCGCCTGGCTGAGAACCACTGGTGGGGTCACTGAACTGAAGGATGCCAATGTATTTTAAGATTTTGAACCTTAAAATATATGGCGCTCAGAGAAAATATTTGAGAGAACTGTTGTTTGCTGCCTCTCTCTATTCCCCTGTGCCACCCCCCTCCCTCCCAGGAGAGGCCAGTGTCCCTCACTGCCCTCTGGCTGTCTGTTCTGTGTGGCAGCCAGTGGCCACACGCTTCTCGAGGGCTTGAACAGTGCCTACTGCAGCTAGAGGATAAACTTGCACTTTTCCTTCCTCTAATTAATTTAACTGCAAGTAGCCACGTGTAGCTAGTAGCTGCCACAGTGGACAGTGCAGGAGAGTCTCTCTCTGCGGCCCCCCAACATGACCCACCCTTTTTCAAAGTGGCCCCGCTGAAAAATCACATCACGAGCAAGTTTTGGGGCCACTTCTCAGGGGTTGGTGTGTGGTTACTGTTGGGTTGGGCCCCTTCTATTGTTGCCCGCCAGCGTCCTCGTTAGGAAAGCGATCACGGAAAGAGAGCAGGACTGAGATAGGGAGGAACCGCTGCCCTCTGGCCCCTGAGCCTGCCTGGAATGTGTTTGCCTGTAAATCCTGAGGGACCTGACTTGGGAATTCTGGCTCACAGGAGAGGCACAACAGGAGGGGCAATTTTCTCTTAACTCACGACATTCGCTTTCACCTTTTCAAGAAGTTTCTTCCCCACTGGCCTATGTAGATGGGTTTTTCATCTGTCCATCTGTCCGCCTGCCCCCCATCCATCTGTCCCTCCCTCCTTTTCTCCTGCCATTCTTCTATCCATTCTTCATCCATCCTTCTGTCCACCCACCCATCTATCCTTCTGTTCATCCTTTGTTCATCTATCCCTCTGTCTATCCACCCATCCCTTTTTCTTTCCATTCATCCACCCTTCCATTGACTCACCCACTGACCCAACCTTTTATCTATGTATCCCTCCATCCATCCCTTTTCCATCCTTTAGTTCATCCCTCTCTTTTTTTTATTCCAGGGGTGGGGAACGTCCGGCCCCTGGGCTGTATAAGGCCCACGAAATCATTTGGCTTGGCCCTGCCAAGGCATTAGGGGTAAGTTCATTAAATGTTTGACCAAACGTAGCAGGCTAATTTTTAAGCTGGTAATTTTGTACGGCCGTGAATGGTTTTATAAATATCCTGATGGCCCTTGGCAGAGAAAATGTTCCCCACCCCTGTTTTATTCATCCTTCCATCTATTCTTTGTCCATCCTCCTCTCTATCTGCCACCACTCCTTACATCCATCCATTCATCCATCCATCCATCCATCATGCCATCTTTCTGTCCATTTGAGCCTAGTTCACTCCTGCTGCAGGGTCAGGGCCTGTGCTAGGTGCCGGTGGAGGGGAGAGGGCAAGGCCTCTGTGATCCTTGACTTTGTGCAAAGTCTAGCGGGGGCACCTGAAGACACTTGCCCTTCACTGAAGATTCAGAGCAGAGCAGATTTTGAGAGCAGGTAGCCCTGGCTTGTGGGGAGGTAACCTCTCCAGGGAAAGGGAGTTGTGGGCACTGGGAGCCAGAAGATGGGTGAAGGTCATTTCTGGATTTAGAGCGTCATGCTGGTTTGTTGGAGAAGATACATAGACAAAGACCAGCGTCCTTGCGTTTTCATTCTCTGCAATTGCCTGGCCACGAGGTCTAACAGCCAGGGAGGGGTGACCCTTTGGTCTTCCCGGGTGTCTGGTCCTGAGAATAGCTATTTCCTTCTCTCATGTCCCTCTGCCATCCCGAAGCAGACCCGATAGTGTTCCAGACAGTTCTGCCCGGGAATTAAGCAGGCCCCACTCACCTTCTCGTGTTCTTTCGTGTCAGTCCTGGACTCTGCTCCACTGGCCCAGGCTCCACGTGGCTCGGTCTCAGGGATGCGCATTGATAAGTTTGACAGAACAAATGTATTTCAGAAAAATAGCGGGTGCTGCTCTCTGTTTTGGAGAGGGCTGGGAGCTGTGCTTTTGTTCCAACAGCGGCAAGTCCTACCAAGCTGGACATCCGGGGCAGGGCTTCAGGTAGCAGTGAGCTCAGCGGCCAGGGGAGCCCAGGGCACAGCCACAGGCGGCTCTGCGGAGTCCAAGACATGATTCCACAGGCTTCCTAGTGGGGGTTTTAAAGATGGGAGGAGCCAACTAGCGTGGCTCAGTGGCTGAGCGTCGACCTATGAACCCGGAGGTCACGGTTCGATTCCTGGTCAAGGGCACATGCCTGGGTTTCGGGCTCGATCCCCAGTAGGGGGCGTGCAGGAGGCAGCCGTGATTCTCTCTCATCATTGATGTTTCTCTCTCTCTCCCTCTCCCTTCCTCTCTGAAATCAATAATAATAATTTTAAAAAGGTGAGAGGAAACTTTGGAGGGGCCCGGCACGGGTCCTCCCAGGGAGCTGTCTCTAACGCAGCATGCGCCGCCGGCCTGGTCCGAGGGGCTCGGCCCGGGGCACGTGGGCCAGGCTCGCCTGCTCGGCTCAGAGGCCTGCACGCATATTGCCGTGTTAGTACTAGAGAGGCTCGGTGTGGGCATGAATGGATGCAGAAGTTCAGCCAGAGTGGAGGGGACGGGAGGAAGAAGTGGAGCCTGCGCGCCTATGGTGACGCGCCCTGGCCCGGGTCCCCGCACTGTAGTTTCAAGTAGCTGTTGTCATGCCGTGTGCTTGCTGCGTTCCTCCAGGAGGGCGGCTTTGGCACCTTTTCAGCTCCAGGACTTTGGAGCTCACCGTTCAGCCTCTGGAGGAATGTCGCTGCCCGCAGTCCTGCCCTGAGGATGTGTTTACAGTTCTCGCGGTTCCATACTAAGCGGAAGGACAGAGTCCCCGCACCAGTGCCTGCTCTTCGGGGGGCCGCTTCTGGCGCTCCAGGGCATCCTGAGTCCAGCCTGGTCGCACCTGGCCTGCCTCGCTCATTCATTTGTTCCCGCGTCATGGGTCAGGCCCTGCTGGGGATGCGGTGAGGAAGGCCACAGGCCCTGCTCCCGCTCCTGGGAGGGTCTCAGGGGAGCTGGTGTTGCAGAAACCGTTACACCCCGAACGAGTTAGCCCTCGGGCAGGCAGGCATGAGAGCAGACACCCCACAGAAGGCCTGACTCAGTGCCTCCCGGATGGCCCTTGCTTTCTATTTTTTATTATTTAAAAAAATATTTGTATTGATTTCAGAGAGGAAGGAAGAGGGAGATAGAAACATCAATGATGAGAGAGAATCATGGATCGGCTGCCTCCTGCACGCCCCCTACTGGGGATCGAGCCCACAACCTGGACATGTACCCTGACTGGGAATTGAACTTTGACCTCCTGGTTCATAGGTTGATGCTCAACCACTGAGTCACACCGGCTGGGCCTCAGGATGGCCCTGGGAAGGGAAACTATTAAAGTCATGAAGGACGTAGAAATGGTTACAAAGTACCACTCGTGTTCCCGTGACTCTTCGTGGCATACACCTGCGATACACCCACGATGCCACAACGCACCGCGCCTTGCCTGGCCTCGCTCAAGGGCCTGGTGAATGGCTTCACAGCGCTGCCCCTGCCGCTGCGTCCCTGGCCCAGCGCTTTTCAGGCCTCATTTCCTGCCCACACCTCCATCCCTCTCCCTGCCATGTGCTTTCCCTGCGGCCCAAAGGATCTTTCTACAAAGCAGATCCGAGACAGCGAGACAGCGCGCCCTGCCTCCCATGCCCTGCTTTTTGTCAGGACAGCCCATGCCTTTAGGGGCTGGGGGGTGGGGGCAGGCTTCCTTCCGCCTTGCCCACCCTGTCCACCTGCACAGGGCCAAGGCAGGTCCCCAATCCATCAGCGTCGTCCTCTGTCCTCCCGGGCAGGTCAGAAGCGGCGTTGGCGCTCCTCTCGGGTGGGCTGAGACCCTGACCCCGCCACTGGTGAAAGCCGCCCCTCCCCCAGGAGCCGCGCTCCCTGCCTGGTGCCTCTTCCCCTGGGCGGGAGCCGGGAGCAGGCATCCCAAAACTGGACTTGCCAGCCTGGCCGCATTTCGCACATATATGAGGGCAGCGCCTGGGTGTATGTGTAGGCACATTTTTCTAGGGAGGAGATTGACGGCTTATCTCAGGTTTCCAGAGAGATCCAAGACCTGAAAGAACCGCAGTCCCTGCAAGCTTCCCTCTCCTGGCACATGCTACTTCTCATGAGCTTGATGGATGACTGCGTGTCTTAGATGTTCAGGCATTTCCCCCCGCGCCTTTGTTCACGGATTCAGCTGGCGATGTACGCAGAGATGCATCTATAAAGAGTGGAATTCTCATGCCAGAAAGAAAACAGATTAAGTGACTGCTGAAAGTGGTTTTGGAGGGGTGGGGTGGGGGGGTTAATTAATGCAGAGAAGGGTGGGGGAGAAAGTCTTTCGCTCTTCCTCTTAGAGGCCTGGCGCGGGACTTTCTGCAAGTGGGTACAGCGCCCAGGGGAGAGCAGAGCCGAAACTGCGATCACAGAGCCCAGAGGACTGGGATGTCGCCGCTGCTGTGTGCCGCTCGTCCGAACAGATGGGCAGAACTCCCGCCCCCCCCCCCCCCGCCCCGCCATGCCATTTCTAAAGAATGTGATTGCTGGGCCTCTTCACTCCCCTTGGCCAGGCCCGTTTTCCCCTCCCATTTCAGTTGAAATTACTTCTTCCGTCAATTGTTACTATTTGTTTCTTTTCCCCAAAAATCCTTCCTTAAAACCTCCCTTTTAATTTTTAAATATCCCTTCCGGTCCATGAACCAAACTTGTCTAATAATGTATTTTATTTTAAAGGACTGCTGAGACCTTCACTTAGCATGTTGGCCATATTCACAGTTAAGATGGTGGTCTTTCACTTCCCTCCCTGTACTCTCATCAGAGTGAGCATTAGAAATTTGTCAGGAGGGCAAGGAATAGAAAACATGGTGAAAAAGCGGAAAATGGCGCGTATCTGCTTCTTTTTTTGTTAATCCTCACCTGAGGATATTTTTCTATTGAGTTTTAGAGAGAGTGGAAGGGAGTGGGAGAGATGGAGAGAGAGAAACATCGATGTGAGAGAGACACATCAATTGGTTGCCTTCTGCACATGCCCCAGCTGGGGCCCAGGATCAAGCCTGCAACCAAGGTATTTGCCCTTGACCAGAATCGAACCCAGGACCCTTCAGTCCACAGGCGGATGCTCTACCCACGGAGCCACACCAGCTAGGGCTCTGCATATCCCTACAGCAGTCACATAGCATCTTTATTTCTAGTGTTTTCCTCAGGGCAGCGGTTCCTGCCTGATTGGCTCTTGGAACCAACTAATTTCCTCCCCGAGTTCAGTAGGGGTGCAGGGAGCCGCTGGGGAGCCAGCAGGCTTCTTCCGAATCCGCTGCCCACTCTGTGGCCAGGGCCCGCCACCTCAGGTGTGTGTCCCTGAGCTGTTCCCTCCTCGGTAAAGCAGGGTGGCAGTAATGGACCTACCTCTTAAAACCGTGGTGCTGATTGAAGAAAACTCCTTGTCTGGCTGCGTGCGATGCGGGCTTGGCCCAGGGCTGGGCACCTCCAGCTACAGGCGCATCCGGGAGCTCGGCCTTTCCAAGTGCTGCGGACTCTTCCGAAAGGGGGAGACCATTTCGTGTCACACACAACCCAGAGCAGTTTCACGACCAAGTGGCTTAGAATCTGTGGATCAAAATCGCCAGTTGCATGTGGCAGTTTAGCGTGAGGTGGCAGCGAAGCGAGCGATAGCGCCCACGTTTTCCTATGATTTTCTTAGACTTGGGAGTCCTGAAATTGTCTCTTCCAACTGTAAATAAAGAACTGACTGGGAACCTCAATGTTCACTGTATCCTCAGCACAGCTTAGTGAGGTGTAATTCACGTACCACAAAACGCACCCGTTTTTGCGCAGTTTGGTGAGTTTTAGTAAATGTATATAGCTGGTCGACCGTCACCATGATTTGGTTTCGGAACATTCCCCTCGCCCATCATCCCCCCATGTCCCCTTTCCTGCTCCACTCACCAGCGATCTCCCCATAACCACGGACCTGCTTTCTGCCGGTGTGTGTATTTGGAACGCCGGCTTCTGGGGTTCCTCCTTAGAAAGGCAGCTTCCAGAAGGCAGACTCCCCTGGCAGCCATCACTCCTTCCCTCTCCCTGCTGGGTGCCGTGCAGTGGCTGGCTTCTCCCGGTGGCCAGCTCCCCCCAGCCTGGAGCCCGGGGAGCAGGCCTCATCCGGGCCATCTGGAGGAGACTGGCGACCGGAGGCTGGTCTGTGCATGGGCTGGGTAGCCGTGGAACATCGTGAGGCCCAGAGCTGACTTGGGGGTCCTTTCGAGGGCCCTGCAGCTGCGCAGGCTCTTCTCCATCAGCACTGTGCGTCCAGGATGTCGTTGCTAACGCCACCAGCCCGCGCTTCCTCTCCTATCACGCTGGTAAACAGACCCCAGCACCTGTTACTCCCAGCCCCGAGGAAGAAGCCATGCATCTGTCACGCTGCAGCCCACTCTCTCAGGTCCGGTCCCTCCAGCCTCACATCTGCACACGTGCTCATCAGCTTCTATTCTTTTTCTTTTTTTTTAATTTCAGAGAGGAAGGGAGAGGGCGAGAGAGAGATAGAAACATCAATGATGAGAGAGAATCACTGATTGGCTGCCTCCTGCACGCCCCCTACTGGGGATCAAGCCTGCAACCCAGGCATGTGCCCTTGACCATAATAGAACCTGCAACCCTTCCATCCGCAGGCCGACGCTCTATCCACTGAGCCAAACAGGCTAGGGCATGAGCATTTATTCTTTTAAGACAGCACCACCCCAGAACAGCTCCAGAGCTGCCGGAGACCTAGATTTGCTGGCAGGCTCCACTCGCCATGGGTCAGGTCAAGTCTGCGGCTCACCCTGTCTACCGTGGAGCACCTGCTGGGGTAGGTCAGAGCTGGAGGAGGTGCCATTCTGGCCCAGAAGTAAGGAACACTAGGGGAGATGCGACATGAACAGATAACCACTTGTAGTTCTCCTTCTAGTTCTCAGCAGAGAGAAACTGCTGGGGCCGGCCAAAGGAAGGACAGCTTGCGTGGCTGGTGTGGTTCAGTGGTTAAGTGTTGATCTATGAACCAGGAAGTCACGGTTCTGTTCCCAGTCAGGGCACATGCCCAGGTTGCAGGCTCCATCCCCAGTGTGGGACGTGCAGGAAACAGCCGATCTGTGATTCTCTCTCATCGTTGATATTTCTACCTCTCTCTCTCCCTCTCTCTTCTCTGAAATCAATTTAAAAATATATATAAAGAAAGGATAGCCCTGGCTGGTTTGGCTCAGAGGATAGAGCGTCAGCCTGCGGACTGAAGGGTCCCAGGTTCGATTCCGGTCAAGGGCACATGCCTGGGTTGTGGGCTTGATCCCCAGTGGGGGACGTGCAGGAGGCAGCCAATCAATGATCCTCTCTCATCATTGATGTTTCTATCTCTCTCTCCCTCTCCCTTCCTCTCTGAAATCAATAAAAATATATTTAAAAAAAAGAAAGAAAGGACAGCTTACTTCCCACTGGGGTGGGCTGGCTGGGCTGGGCAGGAGGAGTGTGGGCCACATCTGGGAAGATGCCTAAGCATTTGAACAGGAATTGGGGGAGGGCAGCATGGCAAAGAGAAAGAACAGTTTTGCTGGGCCACAGCGGTTTCGTGGGTTGCTGGGAATGCAGAGGGACCAAAGGGGGGGGGGCGGAGCAAAGACTTCCCCGCATGAGGTTTTATGGTCTTAGAAACTTGGCTCTTTACTGCTAAGGTCTCCACCGGGGGCCTGTGGAAGATGCTTCTCGGGCCAGATATTTCTCAAGTGGTCTCAGTCTCAGCTGGCGGATTTCGCCGGGATCCTTCGTAGAGTCAGACAATTCTAGAACCAGGTGAGACCCTAGAGCTGCGCTGTCCGGCTCAGTGGCCACAGCCACATGGGCGCTTGAACACCCGAGTCGTGGTGAGCCCCAAATGCAATGGGCTCTAAGTGCAAAACACACACCGGTTTTCAAAGATTTTGTACAGGAGGCAGAATATCCTGTTTGTACTTTTTATAATCATTTAAAGTTGATAGCACTTTTAATAAGATATGCCATTACACTTAATTTCACCTGTTTCTTAAATGTGGCTACTAGAAGTTTTTGAAATAAGTTTGTGACTCTTATTGTATCTCTATTGGATAGCGCTGCCCTAGATAATTCTCTTTACCAACTGGGCGGAAGCGTATTGTTAGAGTTTATGGGTGGAAATGAACAAAGTGTTTTCAGGACTGAGTATTTGATGGGCCTGGTGAGAAAGTCCTTTTCTGTTATTTTCGTGACTGAGGGACCTGCTGGGTGACGTTTTTTCCAATGCTATCATATTGGGCATTGGGATTTCAACATATGAACGACCCTTCCACAGGGGTCGCCTAAGACCATCCTGCAGATCAGATATTTACATGACGATTCCTAACAGTAGCAACATGACAGTGATGAAGCAGCCACGAAAATAATTTTATGGTTGGGTCACAACATGAGGAACTGTATTTAAAGGGCCAGAAGGTTGAGAACCACTGGGCTAGAGCCTGGTCACGTGGCTCCACCCAGCCACCCAGGAAGCCGGGAGATGTGGTATTTCTGTGCTCAAGAGGAAAATGGAGCAAGGGTTTGGAGGAAGCGTTAGCATTGTTGCTCCTCCATTGCTTGGGGTAATGAATGCTAACTTATCCGAGGCAGCCTTTAAATATTGGCTCAACTGATCGGGCATGAGCACTTGATTGTGACCATTAAAAAATGTATCTGCCGTGATCTGAAGTGGGGTTTTGTGATCTGATTAATATCCCCATTGAAATATCAGCAACATTGACCTTCGAACTCGGGTAAGTTGACTGGGAGCAGACTCCGCCATCCATCTGCCTTCAGGTTAGCCGGCTGTGTCCCCCCTGTGAGAAGTGTGCCCCTCGGAACGTGCTGGCCCCCGGCTTTGCATGTGGAGGTTCAGGGGGACAAATGCACCCCTGCCTGGTGCTTTGTTCCTGGGAATGACACTTGGGAAAACCGGAGTAAGATGTACGTGGTCGAGGCGTAAAGGACAGTGGTAAGACTTGAAAATACTAAGGCACCTTTTGTTTGAATCGAAGCCTTGGAGACTGGAGGTCTCCCACAATGCAGTTGGGGGCCACACGGGGAAAGGGATTCTCCTGCACCCCATTCTCTGTGGTCATTTGTCTCGTGGCTGCACTGCCATTCACAAACCTCCGTGTCTTCTCTTTCCTGAGATGTCTTTGAGGAGCCATTTGCTCTTCAGATTAGTCTGGGAATTTGTCTGTGAACCGTAACTGTTGGCTTTCTGTTGGAGTCGATGAAAAGCTGAGAATGTAGAATTTTTTTTTTTATTCTCAAGAAGACTTAATCTTTTCACACGGAAATCATGAATGTAATTCAAGAACGATTCTAAGACTCTTATCACTAAAATCGGGTCCCTTGTGCTACGTTAATATACTGAAATGTCAATGGCAATATTTAGATTGAGTTCTAAGTGTGATTACTCTTTACCCTAAATTCTCGAGTTGGAACTCGATGACAATTGTCAAGTCAGTGCACATGTGTTATTCCAAATAAGTATCTGGAGTTAACATGTACATGTTGAACCCTAGCCAGTTTGGCTCAGTGGATGGAGTATTGGCCGGTGGACTGAGGGGTCTCAGGTTCAATTCTGGTCAAGGGCACATACCTCGGTTGCAGGCTCGACGCCAATCGATGTGTCTCTCTCACATTGATGTTTCTTTCTCTCTGTCTCTCCCTCTCCCTTCCACTCTCTCTAAAGATCAGTGGAAAAATATTCTTGGGTGAGGATTAACAACAACAAAAAAATATAAATGTGATGATTTGAGTGACTTTTCAGGAAGAATGTGACAGGTTCGTGGTACATTGACTGGTCATTTAAACTTAACAGAGAAATGAGGCATCTTTCTAAAAGAGCTTCCCAGCTTTGTGTTTTGGGGTGATAACCCCCTCCGGGAATCTGCTGAAAGTCCCGGGCTGTGCTTATCAGGGTTTTAGTACAAGTTCAGGGAGCTCAGTGCTCAGTGGGAACCCGCTCTCGGGTCCATGTTATGCCATTGAAGTTGGGGAGCAACTAGCACAGCAAGCAGGGCCTAATCCACCGCATAAGGAACTACAAACAGACCAGTGTCCATGTTCCACGGGCTCTGAAACTCACTGTGAGCAGGTACGTGAGAAAAGGTGAAGAAAGTTGTTATACTTTCCCAAGGACTGGTTTGGAGCTGGACTTGGGCTGGACGGTATCCTCTCTGAGTAGCTTACTGAAAACCAGCAGGAATTGGAAATATGGAGGTCGCCTTGTTCCAGGAGAATGGCGAGTGTAGCACACGTGCCACCGGCTTGTCCTGGACTTGTTTCACTAAAGAAAGTGTGTTAAGAATCAGCGTTCATACTTTGCTCTCTGCTCTCCCCATCTGCCGCCCACCTCTCATTTTCTGCAGTGCGGTACAGCTGATGGCAGGCATTCCGGGGGGGCCCTGAGCCTGGCGGGAAGGAGGGCATGGATTCGCGGCCCCGGACTGCCCTGCCCAGCCTCGCTGGCCGGCAGCCCCCAGCGGCTGTCTGTAGCTGGCAGAATGCTGGCCTCCCACGATGTCCATGTCCTATTGGACTGGAACTGGTGAATATGTTACCTTACATGGCCAAAGGGGCTTTGCAGATGTGACTAAAGGATCTTGTAATGGAGAGATTATTCCGAATTATTCAGGTGGGCCCAGGGTAATCACAGGATCTTTGTAAGATACAGCATTAGAGTATGCTTTGAAGTATGGGAACAGTGGGTACCCTGCTTATCAGTTCATTGCTTACATGTTTCCCCAACTCCCCCACATTCTGAAAATGCTCTTCAAGTTACACTGTACTCCTCCCCACTTGTTCCTTGAAAGTCAGGCGCGCTTGCGCCATATGGATGTATTCTGAGCCCTTGAACAAATGCGTGAAAGATATCCCCAGCGCGATGAAAAAGACCATCCCTTGTTTCACTGGTGTGTGTGCTCATGGCCAAACACCTTGGCCATACATGTCAGTGCTTACTGTCAGCTTTCATTCTTTACCACATGCAGAAAACAGGAGGCTGCCTTCATAGGTGACCTGAGGTGCCTGGTAAATGAATGATGGTTTGCTGCACATAATGGAAGATTCCAACATGATAGAAAGTGCTGCTGACAAAGAGTTCAAGGACCCGGAGAAATACACAAATGAAGGAAACCAGTGTATGAAAGTGTATGTAGTATGACGTCAGCTGGGGGCATATGCAGGAAACAGAAGAGAGAAAACAAGCGAAAGTTGGAGTCCGGGGCTTCTGGACTATAGGAGACTTGACCTCCTCGCCTCGGCACTTCTCTGTCTGGATCCTTTATTTTTTTATTTATTTTTTTTATATATTTTTATTGATTTTTTTACAGAGATGAAGGGAGAGGGATAGAGAGTTAGAAACATCGATGAGAGAGAAACTTCGATCAGCTGCCTCCTACACACCTCCTACTGGGGATGTGCCCGCAACCAAGGTACATGCCCTTGACCAGAATCGAACCTGGACCCTTCGGTCCAAAGGCCGACGCTCTACCCACTGAGCCAAACTGGTTAGGGCTCTGTCTGGATCCTTTACATTAAATTTAAGATATGGAGAAGGGAGCTTCACATCCAGGACCCTGTAGATTTACTTCTGGGAATCTTTTGAAAGAAGTAATGATAAATACAGATTATGGGCTTTATACACAGATGTTCCTTTACTTGTAGTTTTACAAATTGATAGAATTTGCATATACCATAAAATTCACCATTTAAAGCGTACAGTTTATTTGTTTTTGGTATATTCACAAAGCTGTGCCACCATCAACCACTATTGAGTTGCAGAACTTTTTAAAAAATGTATTTTATTGATTTTTTACAGAGAGGAAGGGAGAGGGATAGAGTTAGAAACATCGATGAGAGAGAAACATCGGTCAGCTGCCTCTTGCACACTCCCCACTGGGGATGTGCCCGCAACCAAGGTACATGCCCTTGACTAGAATCAAACCTGAGACCCTTGAGTCCGCAGGCCGACGCTCTATCCACTGAGCCAAACCAGTCAGGGCTGCAGTACTTTTTTATCACCCCCAAAGAAAGCCCATACCCACCAGTACTCACTCCCATCCTTCTGTGCCCAGCCCCTGGCAACCACTGGTTTCCTCTCTGACTATGGATTTGCATATTTCAGACATTTCTCATAGATGGAACCACACAGCACGTGGCTTCTTTAACTCAGCACGGCGACTTCAAGGTCCGTCCGCACTTGATTGTGTCAGCACTTCATTCTTTCCATGGCTAAATAATATTCCATTGTGTAGACAGGCCATGGTTTATGTATCCATTCATCCGCGGATGGCCTTCGTTGCTTTCACCTTGTGGCTGCGGTGAGTAATGCTGGTACGGACATGCTTTTGTGCGGACGTGTTTCTGTTTCTCTTGGGTATACACTAGGCATGGAATCGCAGGGCCATATGGAAACTCTTTGTTTAACTGTTTAAGAAATCGCCGAACTGACTTGCACAGCAGCTCTCATGAATATGTATACTCGTGCGAATGAGAGAGTAACGCCGCTGTCAGTAGGAGGACAGTGCTTAGTGAAATTGTACTATCCCCATAGCGGACTGTTTGTGAAAACAGAAGTTACTTCTATTCCTAGACTTGACTCCTAGGCTTACCTGGGGCTGGTTCACTCCTCTGGCTGTGGCGCTGGCTGTCGGCAGGAGGCCTCGCTTCTTCCCCATGTGCGCCCTCCGATGAGCTGCTTGAGCGCCCTCACCGCCTGGTGCTGGTTCCCCCAGAGCCAGCGCGCCCAGAGCACCAGGGGAGCAAGGTGTGTTTTATGACTTCACCCCGGAGGCCACACACTGTCCTTTCCACAGTATCCTGTTGGTTGCACAAGTCAGCTCTGGTCAGTGGGGGAGGGGACCACAAGGACACGGACACCAGGAGGTACGACCCATGGGGAGCCCTCTTAGCGGCCATGGGTGCTGCTGTGGGCGCGGGTACTGCACAGTGTGGTGACTGCATCCCCGGAGTGGGCTTTGCGCTCCTCCCTGCTGTCGGCTGCCCCCTGTGCTGCATGGGCCCCTCGCCTTCTAGCTCCCCACTTCTGTCTAGAGAGCCAGGCACCCCCAGCACTGTCCACGCTGCCGTCAGGAGAGGGTAAACGGGCCCCACATGTGGGCCCTGAGGGCTGAGGAGACCAACAGCAGGGACTTGGTTGTTTTTCTGTGGGTGCAGAGGCCGATGGCTTGCTCTGAGGGACCGATTCTGTGGGTGCTCATGTCAGCTCCGTGCTTGGCTTAGAAGGGAAGTGGAATCAGAGATGTGGGTTGGATAGCAAGCCAGGATGAAATTCACCAAAATGGTGGAGGGATCAGTTTGTTTGTTTTTGAAGCAAGGAGGATAGAAGTGTTATTATAATTACCCGTATTGGTTATTGGACAGGAAATGGGAAAATGTGAACTTATAATAGTTTTATAACAATTCTGAACTGTAAAGTCAGGTCTCCCACCTGCTTGTTGATGGAGGAGCTCCTGTATGTAAACGTGAGATCCTGAGTGAGATCCTATATGTAAACGTGCTTAGAATGCGCCTGCGCTTGGGCATCTTTCTCTAGGCTTATATGTGAATCTAGCATAGCAGAGAGGTGCTCAGAGCTCAATGTATCTTAAAGTAGCCTTGTTTTTGGTGCAGTTTGGTCCCATTCAGGACTTGAATCACACACAGACCCCTGCTGTTACCTGCTTGACTTGGAACCAGGCCACTGACACCATTGCTGACCCGACCCGTAAAGGAGTCGTGCTGTAGACGTCGTGTTGTGGGATGGGGCCCGCACGCAATACACTCTTGCAATGGAGTCTTGAGTGCATCGTATTTGGGAGGATGTCCGTGGCACATTGTAACTTCTGTATATTTCTGTCTTGATATTGACTCTAATTTCTTGAAACCACATGTTTAAAATGAAGACATTCCGATCAGGGCCATTCCGATGGTGTTCAGCAATTTCTAAGAGTGACTGGGAGAGACGAAGCCTCATCGTCGAACCAGTTTGGGGGAATAACATGTTCAAAGCTTACCGCGGTCTTGCGGGCTTTGGCCGCCACTCTCCTCGGGCCAGGGACTTGAGCGGAGCACGTGGGAGGGTTTGAGTGAGTGAAATTTAGGTTATCGGCTTCCCATGCGTGCCAGCCAGTGTGCATTTATACCGACTACCGCGTAGAGAGCTGCCCCGACTCAGACAATTATAGGTGTGGCCCGTTTTCTACAAGAGCCGTCTTGTCAATCAGTGTGATCTCGGGGTGTGGGACAGGGGGGAGTTCTCCTTATAACGAAGCCCATCTGGAAAGCCTGCCTTCATCTATCTGTGTCAAACCGTGGTTTTTAATCAGCGTCACTTCAAGGAGAGAGGCCTGCAGACAATGTGCTCTTGTTGTTTTCCTCAGAAAACGCAAAGGACCCTTCGCAACCTTGACTCCTACTGTATCGGGCGCCCGGGCAGTATTCAGTAGGCATCTCCTCTGATTGTTACGCTGCCCGTTTAGATTTTTGCATTTGGTCAGTAGTTAATATTTAACTCCTTAGCTTAGGGCCACTGGTCATAGAAAGAGTCCATTTGGGGTAGATGGAAGCTGAAATGGATGGACAGCTGGGGGAGGGGGGGGGGAGAGCAGTTCACAGGGAACGAGAACAAAGCGGAGCTGCCGTCCTGCTGTGGACGAGCCGAGCCGCATTCCGCTGTCATCACCTCATTAAACACGCTGCCTGGGAGAAGATGCTTGTCTTACCTGTTCTGTAACTTTCAATATCTGTTTCCCTGGTACTTAAAGTTGCACTTTGAGATAATAATGCTTTTAACCATGAGTGTACTGATGTTGTGACTGATTATTGCTTAGGCAAAGCCGGTGATTTAATTTTCCAACCCAAAGTTGGGACAAAAACCAGTCAATTAGATAATATATAATTACGCATTAAAACCTGATTCTGGAGTTGATTCGGCAAACTCACACGGAATTGACCTGCTTCTGAGATGTGCTTTTCTCATTTTTGTCTTGCAGGATAACAAAGCCCTTGACTTTTGCCGATTGTGTTGGGGATGAGCTTCCTTTAGGATGGGAAACGGTATATGATAAACAAATTGGAATTTATTACATGGACCACATAAACAGTAAGTAGAGCGCCACATTTGAGGCATTATGTGTGAAGGAGTTTCCATGGTGACCTCAAGGATGCTAAACCCTTTTTGTAGAGCAAAACGATCTTTACTGTCCAGTGCAGCATTCAACTGGATTGGATCCATGGAATCTGAAGTTTTCTTAAAAAAGTGAAGCAGTTACGTAGCTACCATGCCTGTATGCTGCTCGGGACTGCGTGCGTACGTCCAATGGAGGGTTTTAATATCTACTCTAAGGCACACATTTCCCAGGCCGTTTGGAACTAGACTATTTCTCACAATGAGAAGGTTGGTTATTGTAAAGTGGAGCTTACAGCTTACATGTTATTAGTACAATTAACTGCCCACCTGGTTACCTTAACTTCATTTTGGCTTGTATGTTTAATTTGAATACACCAACCCTTTTTGGTCTCTGCATAAAGACTATGGCTAAAATGGTGGGCCTTGACCACATCAGCCTTCTTTATAGGACTGTTCAGAGCAGTGGTTCTCACCGGGGCTGATGTTGCCGCCCAGGGTCACTTGGTCATTACCTGGTAATACTGGATTGTCACGCATAACACAAGTGGGCAGAGGCCGGCGCACTGCTAAGCCTCCTACGGTGCACAGAACGGCCCCACAAGAGAATGAGCTGACCCCAAATGTCAGGAGTGCCAAGGGCAACACACCCTGCTTCACGGGCCCCATTTCATTCTAGACCTTTCCCGCCCCTTCTGCCTCTTCATCAGCCTTCCTCGATGGGGAATCATCTGGGGACCCAGTTCCCTCTTAGGTCCACACTTTCTCATTCTAGTGTTTCTGTCATTGTCATTTTTATTGCCGAGGGACATGGCTTCCCCTTCCTGTGTTTCTGTCCTCTGGTTTGTTAACCGCGGGGCAGTCTGGGAGCGCCCGAGGGTGCACCATGCCACCACAGGAGACTCTGGAGCTCTTTCCTCACTCTGGCTCCGCATGTCCCTTAGTGCGATTGGCCCACAGTGGCGCTTTTAGGATTGATTCCTTGCCCACTCACTTCCTGAATGACAAACCCGATTGGCAGCCATGTAGTTCAAAGAGTGGTCCCCCGACCCAGATATTTCATCTGAATGTCAACTGTAACTGAAATAAGAAATAAAACACAGAAGCAGTTTGGATACACATCATTCGCGGAGGGTAGCATTGTTGTCAGGCCACTCCGGGTTAGATGGTTAAACAAGAAAGCAACAAGCTCATTTAGCACCTCAAACGCTTCCGAGTACTCATATGCGTGCTCTTTACTCAGAGTGTGCATAGAAACGGCCTAACCTGAGAATTCCTCACTCACCCGAAGCCCTTCAATTACAATGGAAGAAAATGAGTTCTAGAAGTTGCATTCATCTGAAATGCACCTTTTCAATACACAACAGTTTTTTTTAAATCGTTATTTTCTCTTTCCCTTTTATGTTTGTTCTGATTCTCTTTATTGAAATTTAATTTTATGTTCATCGAATCAGATAATAAAAAATTTGAGCTACAATAAAAAATCTGACCGGTCAGGCTTCCCGTGTCAGTCCTGGGGCAGTGGAGTTTCTGAGACGTGGCGCTCGGCCTTGCTCTCTGGTGTGGCTCTTACCCAAAGATTGGGCACCCGGGAGAGGCCCGGCCCGGCCTCCCAGGCAGGTATCTGGGTGGCAAGAGGGCTTCTAGGTGGATCCATCACCTTGGCTGACCTGGTACCTCGAGTCTGTGTGTGTTTGGGGTGTCTGAGCTTGCTTTTCCAGGTGCTGCTGGGAGCTCCCACAGGTGAGGGCCGCTCCCACAGGGGAGGCAGTTCCCACAGGGGAGAGCCACTCCCACAGGGGAGGGCAGTTCCCACAGGTGAGGGCAGTTCCCACAGGGGAGAGCCCCTCCCACAGGGGAGGGCAGTTCCCACAGCGGGAGGCCACTCCCAGAGGCGAGGGCTGCTCGGCCAGGCCTCTGGCCTCTGGGCCTGCGCACACCAGGCCTCACCCGCAGGCCCTGGCCTCCTGGGGCCAGGCGGTATGACTGAACAGCATAGGCATCTGCCTTACACAATCTTTCTGGAAAGCCTGCCTGCCTGCCGCTGAGGCTGGGACCTGTTCTGGCTCGTCTCTTGTAAACTCAGCCTGGTCATTCCTCCGCGAGGCTCGTCTGCTTGTCTGCTGCTGAGTCACAGCAGGTGTTAGAGAGCGAGTCTCTGTGCCGGCCACTCTTCAGGCCCTGGGGACGGGGAAAGTGAGACCCAGTCTCCACCCTCAGGGACTCCACAGGACACTCTAGACATTAGGACTTTCTTAATGCCTCCTTGAGCACAACTGGGAGGAGCCAGCGCCTGGGGCACCCACCTCTTCCCTCTGGGGCCTTCAGAGAACCCACCTTTCCCCCCCAGGAACAAGAAAGGTTATTGTTGTAATAATTTGTACATAAGGGGCCAAAGACCCCATTCAGAAAACTTGCTTCTGAGAACCCAACTCTTTTTTTTCAAATGTATTTATTTTTATTGATTTCAGAGAGGAAGGGAGAAGGAGAGGTAGAAACATCAGTGATGAGAGAGAAACATTGATCAGCTGCAGGGAGAGAAAGCAGAGTGGGAAATGGGGAGTTGATGGGCGGGAGGAGACAGCAAGTCCATGGGGAATGCAGGGCTGCACGGTCTGGTGCGGGAGGGGGAGGGGAGCAGGCCAGGTCAGAGGGCAGCAGGGCCGAGGCACCCTAGTCAAGAGGTTGGTGAGCGGAGGGCTGGAAATCTGTGAGCTTGACCACCATGAGCTCTTTTGGTTCATCTCTGCCAACATTTCTTTACTGTGTGAAAAATTGTCGGGTATTGTCTTCCCCTGTCCAGTGAACAATTTCATATCTGTATAGTTTTCTCATTTTAACTGTGCATATAAAAATAGAAGGTGTTCGCCCACCCGGCGTGACTTACTGATGAACTAGGAAGTCAGGGTTCGATTCCCGGTCAGAGCACATGCCCGGGTTGCAGGCTTGATCCCCAGTAGGGGGCGTGCAGGAGGCAGCCGATCCATGATTCTCTCTCATTGATGTTTCTACCTCTCCCTCTCCCTTCCTCTCTGAAATCAATTAAAAATATATATTAAAAAAAAATAGAAGATGTTCCACACTTTAGGAAGGTTTGTTATGTAGACTTCATAGCGTGCGTTCTGGTCATTCATTTTCTTTCTTTTTTTAAATATATTTTTATTGATTTCAGAGAGAGGAAGGGAGAGGGAGAGAGAGATTGAAACATCAATGATGAGAGAGAATTATTAATCAGCTGCCTCCTGCATGCCCCCTACTGGGGAATCAAGCCCGCATCCCGGGCATGTGCCCTTGGCTGGAATCGAACCCAGGACCCTTCAGTCTGCAGGCCGACGCTCTATCCATTGAGCCAAACGCGATAGGGCCTGGTCATTCATTTTCATACTCACTAGTGCCATAGCCGCCTGACTCTTGGTCAACCTAAAGATCTGACTTTGAAGTCCCTTACATTCTTTGTGTGTGTGTGTCTGTTTTATTTCACTCACGTCTTATGCTTTTAATTTCAGAGCTCACCCAGATCGAGGACCCCAGAGAGCAGTGGAGGCGAGAGCAGGAACGGATGTTGAAAGAATACTTAGTGGTAGCCCAGGAGGCTCTCAATGCCAAGAAAGAAATCTACCAGATTAAGCAGCAGCGGTTCGAGCTGGCACAGGAGGAGTTCCAGCATCTGCACAAAATGTGTGAGGATGACAGCCGCTCGTACGCCAGCTGTGAGTTCACTGACGCGTCCACTTAACACATGTGACTTTAAAAGCCATTTCTCTGCGGGGTTATCTGCAGACACCAAACTTTACTCGGGCAAGACAGCTTCATGAATTTCCTATTCGTGTCTGTTAGGTCATCGGTGTGCTGCCCTGGGATCAGGTGGTCATCCGCTAGCCTCTCCTGTAGCAAACACTTACCAGGTGCCTCCCTTGTGCCCAGGCACTGCATACAGTGGCGCCTAACAGAGGAAAGGTCCCTGCCCTCGCGGCGCTTACATTCAGGCGGGGAAGAGGGGAATAAGCCAATTTCAGGGAGTGACACGAAACAGTGCCGTGTTTGTTGGCGTGGGAAAGGCCTTCACGGAGACCTGGGCAGTTAGCGCTGTGTCGCTGAGCCTCGGGAAAGCCACACCTGGTTCTGTTGATCCCGGATGGAAAGATCAGGAACCTTCCCACACGTCGAGTACCTGTCTCTGTGTAGGGTCCTTTCTTGGGCTGCCCCCGAAGGTGGAGGAACACCGTATAACCCAGGGAATCGGGGAACTCTCTCTGCCCCTCAAGCTAGATGGACACACACTGATGTCCTCGGAGGGAAACCCTCTCCGTTTGGGAGGCTGCGGAGGAGGCCCCGTATCACGGGTGCTCAGTAGATCCTCGGGGACTGGAGGAACCAGGTCCGGTCGCAGAAGGCAAGGCATTGTGGTGCCGACCCAGTCAGACCCTTCCCGGCAGAGCTGCCACATCTCGCAGCCACCACAGGCGCGCACGGCCGTGACTGTCCTGGGTGCCAGTGAGCTTGGGGAGAATGTTCGAGTCGGTCCCAGCAGCTTTTACTTCCTGAAAACCTGAGTCTAGTTGACACGTGGGAAGACCTACCTGTGACATGCCGGCCACAGTGCCAGGCATTCGGCTCTGGTGGCCCAGCTCTGAACATGAGGACATGGTCAAAGCTTTTATCCAGAACGGACTTAGGGCTAAGGGGCCCTAGGTCTTTCCTATGGCAGCTGCTGTGGAGGGTGAGTAAGCCGCATGAGGAAGAGCGAGGCGGGGCTTCTCCCCCACCTGGAACAGGAATCTAACGTGGTCTCTTACTTACCACGTGCCTTGCGAGAATGCAGGGCCTCAGGTCTAATGGCATGTTGTTTCTAGGTTGTTTTCTCTCATTCTTCAGATACTGGTATGTCCTAGGTGGTTTTTGTATTTTGTTTAACTGCCCATCAGAATGCAGTGAGTCACCTTCATGCCTGCTTCAGAGGCTGGGTTTTACTTTAAAAATCTCCACAGTTTTTCTTTTCTTGTAATGTCTTTCTCTGATTCTGGTATCAGGATAACACTGTCCTCACAGAATGAATTGGGAAGTGTTCCCTCCGCCTCGCTCTTCAGAAAGAGTCTGTGTGGGGTTGGCATTAGTGCTTCCTTAGCCATGTGATAGAATTCACCAGAAAAGCCACTGGGGCCTGGAATTCTTTGTGAGAATGTTGTAAGTACAGAATCGGTACCTTTAGTAGATACAGGTCTGTTGAGATTTTCTATTTCTTCTGGATTCAGTTCCAGTATTTGTGTACTTCAAGGAATTTGTCTATTTATCTAATCTGACCGTGAGTAAACTTTTCTCTGAAGGGGTCAGAGAGTAAATATTTTCAGCTTTGTGGGCCACATGGTCTCAGCGGCAACTACTCAGCCCTGTTGTTTCACTGCAAAAGCAGCCAGAGACAATGTGTGTGGCTTGTTCTGATAAAAGTATAAAAAACAGGTAAGGAGCTGGAATCAGCCCCCAGGGAATTAGTCAAGTTTGTCAAGTTTTCGCAGAGCTCCCTTATAATTCTTCTAATTCCTGGAGGCCCTGTGGTCGGGTCCTCTCTTTCATTCCTGACATTTATCATTCGTGCCTTCTTTTTTCTCTTAGTGTAGCTACTCTTTTATCGGCTGTATTTATCTTTGCGATGAACTGGCTTTTGGTTTACATTCCCCCCCGCCCATTTCTTGTCTATTTTCTATTTTATTGCTTTCTTTTCTTTATTATTTTCTTCCTTCTACTTAGTTTGGCTTTAATGTATTCTTCCTTTTCTAGCTTCCTAAAGTGAAAACTTAGATCATTGATTTCAGACCTTCCTTATTTTCTCACATCGCCTCTAAAGGGAGAAATTCTCCTCTAAGTATCACTTTACCTGCATCCCTCAAAGTGTGGGGGTTTCCTCTTCAGTCAGTTCAGGATATTTTCTCATTTCCTTTGTGATTGAATTTTTGACCCCGGGGTTCCGTGAAAGTAAGTTGCTGGGGCTTTTTAAAGACGTCACGTTGTCGATTTCTAATTTAATTCCGTTGCGGTCAGAGACGACACTATGTAAGATTTCAGTTTGTTGAAATCTAGTAAGATGACTTCGATGGCCCAGCATATGGTCCCCTTGAACTGATCTCATAGGATTGGCAGCCCATGGCCTTGGCGCCTCGAAGTCACATCTAGTAGAAGAACTGGCTTTTCACTGTTTCTGAGAACATTGCGTTAGCGATTCTCAACCTTTCAGGAAGTTACTTGGTAGAAGCTCGGTTGAACCATAGAAAATTGTCATTTCTGTAGCTTCAGAAGGGCTGAATATTGGTCACTTCATATGATTCCACCCCATAGAGTTTCCTCCCAGTAGCACCTTATCTGTTCCATGGTCCCTTTTGGTTTGGTCTTCAAAGAGGCTCTCCAATCAGTGTTTCCCAGAATGCTACGGGAGAGAAGGAGGTAGCAGAACAACTTGGAGGGAAGTTTCTTGCCAGTGATTGAAAGGAAAACTTGCCTAGGGAAGAAGGTGTGTCTCACCTATTGGCTCCTATGCCAGTGCAGCCAGTGAGCTTGGGGACTCAGGACTGGAGCCCTCACCAGTGCAAGTATAGGAGGACCTGTTGCAGCCCACGGATCGCACAGCCAGCTGAGGGAGCGAGGGAGGAACGCACCCAGCCTCGCGGCCACTGAGAGAATGTAGGGCCTGGTTCAGAACCTGTGGTCCTGTGGAGCTGGGACATCCCTCAGCGGCCAGTTTTCGATTTCCAGGCTTGGCACTCCCTTCACACTGGGGCCAATAGGGAATCACTCTGGGCTCCATCCCTCCCCGAGCTCCATGGGATCTGATGGATGCCCAGGAGGAAAGGAGCTCTGATGATGCTGTCTTCCAAGTGGCGTCTGAAGAAACCTTCAGAAGAGGAAACAGATGACTGTGGTGTCGACTTGAAATTCTAACGTGCTCCTCAGACTCCATTTCCCGACCACCACAAGCCCCTGCCTAGACGCCACCTCTGCATCTGTGCGTGTGGCTGCCCTGGAGACCAGATCGGGCCTGTCTTCATGACGGGCTGGGGAGGCCAGCGGGTCTTGCTGGGTCCTGTGTCAAAGACCGCGGATGGAGTCTAGAAGGAATCCAAGCGGTTCATCAGGCTGCTGCGGTCCCTGGGGCTTTGATCCAAGCTCTTCCTATTTGCCGTTTAATCTGAACTGCCAGCTACAATGAGAAAAACTCTTAGATGTGACTCAAATGAATTCCTTTTGGCCACGGGATCAAGTTCAAGACAGTGGTCCTATTGGCTTGAATCTTCATGATCTAACAGGTGTCACCTACAGGTCTGGGCCCACGTCGGGAGCTCCTGGTGGTAGGATCTGTAGCATCCCTGGGCTGCAATCGGCCGCACAGGCCTCACAGCCCAGCTCGCCCTCAGTGCTAGTCAGTTAAAGCAGGGAGGCGCACCCTTGCTCTGGTCCTAGGAACAGAATAACACTTGGGCTCATTTCCCATGATTCCCTCATTGTTGGTAACTTGAAGCTAAGAGGAGCAATATTTAGCGAACTAGAGTTTTCTGGGTATGGTTATGATAGCAACATTGTGAAGCACGTGGTGTTATCTCCATTGGGCACACGAGGAACTGAATGTTGGAGAGGCCGAATTCCTTTTTCAAGGTTACATGCCCAGTCAGTGGTAGAACTTGGATTTGAACCCACATCTGGTTGTGCATGTAGCCTTCAGTGCTCTGTACCCTTTCCTAGTCATGGCAGAGGCAGCTCACAAGAGCCGGCGGGGTTTTTGGAACCCCTTGCCCTCCCATTGTCCAAGTGACCTGCAAATACAGACCGGCTGTAAGCTGACAAGTCATCGGACTGTTTTGCAACACTAAATGGGGCAAGTGGAAGGCAGAGCGCTTTCTGCTTTTTGACTTTCTCATGGCCCACGGTAGGATTGCTAAACTATTCATTTAGTTTTCAAAGATATTTATGTGGCACCTGGTGTTGGTATACACTAAATGGTGGGGACCTGATTTATCCCTAATGGCTGATTACAGGGGGAAATGAGGCCATGGTGGTGAACGGAAGAATGAACTAGAACAGCCATTTCTAGTATTGGAGCAGAAGGGGATAGAGGAGGGCGGGATTTCCCTGAGTTATGGGAATCACCAGACCAAAACCCCATTCGTTGGAGAGAAAAGATCTGGTGTTAATATTGTACCATCTGGTACCTAAGAAGATCTAGGTCATTTTTGTCCCTGACCAAAGCAGACATAGGCGCTTTGCTGGGACACAGATTTGAGCATGCGTGTCCCCATAAGGTTAAAAGAACCCGACTTGATTTGTGTGAACCGGTGAGCTAGCCGTTCAGTACCCAGTCCCAGTACGTTTTCTGCAACTCCATTTTGTAGAGTTTTCTCCTACTGTCTTCATGCTGATATGTCCTTCTATTTGCCTTCTCTTTTTAATGCTGAATACATTCATTATTTCAGAAACTTTTTTTCTGGAGTTAATGTTTCATTCATCCTTCCCGAGAAGCTCTAGCTTCCGGATGTGTTGAGATGAAGTATATGACCATTTGCAGCACCTTTGGGGCGGGGGATGCTTGCATGGGGTAAATTATAGTCTGAACCACAGGCCAACGAATTGCGGATGGCCCACAGGCTAAGTACTGTCCACTCAGGGTATTTGTGAATAAAGTTTTATTGGAACACAGCCACATCCATTCACTTACCTATTGTCTATAGCAGCTACAGGGGGAGAGTTGAGTTGAGACAGAGACTGTATTCCCCAAAGCCAAAAATACTATCTGGCCCTTCGCAGAGAAAGTGTCGCAGTCCCTGGTCTACACCAGTGGTTCTCCACGCTTCCCGGCTGCGCACAGTCTCCTGAGAGGCTGGTAAAAACTGCTGCTGGCTGGGTACAGATTTGGGTTGAGTGGGGCCAGACATTTTTTACAAAGCTCCCCAAGCGATTCTGAGAGTTGAGACCCACTAGTCTAGATGGACTCTTTCAGCAGCAGGAACATGGCTTTCTATGTTCCCCTGGCTCCCAGGAGCTCCCAGAAGTCTACACCAGGTCTCTTTGGGTGGCTGGGAAAGAGCCGGCCTTATCTCTGTTGGGAAAGTGCTGATCCACCCTGAATTCCTGAGTTAGGTGGTGGTGAAGCTTGACCTTATCAGCCATCAGTCCTGCCAACATTCTTTCTGAAGCTCCAAGGCCCTCCCACAAAGACTATCTTCCTTTAGTTCTCTGCTGAAGGCTTTCTCATCATCTACTATCTAGATTAGGATAAGGGCCAAAGTCCATCCATTTAGCCTTTTGTTTTCCCTCCTGCGAGCATGTCGGAGCAGGCAGGAGAAAAATGGATCGCGCAGCATTTTTCACAGGTATTAGTTGGCAAGAGGCAGTCTCGAAGGTTGTAGCAGAGCACGCATGTTTACTGAGAGATAATCCCCTCCTCTGCTCTAGACGGGATTCCTGCTTGCGATTTGGTGGCTTCTTGCTTGCTTCTGTGGGTCTCCAGTGGGCTGGAGTTTTTTTGATCCTGTGCTTACAGTGCCTTTTAAAAAATGTTGTGCCCTGCTTTGTTGGCCTGGTTATCGCTGCTCTGGTAATTAGTACCTGTCAGCGCGGAGTCTGTCGGGGCCTGCCTCCTTTCCACCAGTCTCCCCCGGCTCCCCGAGCAACCCCTCCAGTCTGAGCCTGGAGGCGCACCTGGTCTTGAGGAGCTGTCTGTCCAGGGGATGTCTTTGAAGAAGGACTACTGGTCTTTTAAAACATTTCATCCCCCTGGGGTGTGACCTTCGCTTCTCACAGCACAGAGGAGGCCTGCGGGGAAGAGAGAGAGAGAGAGAGAGAGAGAGAGAGAGAGACAGACACACAGTTCCCCCTGTCAGTACCCTGGGGATGGAAATCCACCATCAGCATTGCAGTCTGCAGCATTTTGAGTGTTAAATACACAGGTCTGGTTCGCATAGTGGGCAATGGGCTTTGGGGAGCCGAGGGGCCATTCCTTCTTACATTGGAAAAGCTAATCTGATTAAAGGATGTTGGACAGCTGACCCATAGCAGCCCAAGTTCCAGACACAAGTGCCTCTGTGACTTAATGGCATAATGCAGATCAAGTCCCTGCAAACTCAGTCTTTAATCTCTAAAGTGGGGGGCATAATCATCATCACTCACAAAGATTTTTATGAGAATAGATGAAATAAGTGTGAAAGGCACCCTATAATAGCAAGGTACAATAATTTACATTGTTGTGGTCCAGCTAAACTAAAACCGTGTGATTATATCATCCCAAACAATGTGTAGACCTGAGTGGACTCCTTAAGCTGTTTAATAGCTCTGCCCACTCAGCTCTTCAAGAGAGAAGAAAGCTTCAGAGGTGAAAGTCTGGTATTTATCGTAAGCCCCGAGATTGCAGACATGTCTTAACAGAGGAAGGTAGTTCTTTTTCTAAATGATGTACAGCGCATGCTGTTAAAAATGGGGTCTGGAGTCCTGAGCTATTTCTTGGACTCCAGAAATGGATTCCATTAGACTTGCTGGCAGACAGCAGGAACGGAGAATTTGTAGAAATTGAATTATATTATTAAAAGCTACGCCAGTGTTCACAACTCCCCTTAGCGTTTGAAGATAAGACATACTCATCGTTTTAGGTACCTGAGTGGACTTTTCCCTCATCTCTGTCCTGGAATTTTATAATTTTAGAGCAGCGGTTCTCAACCTGTGGGTCGCGACCCCTTTGGCGGTCAAACGACCCTTTCACAGGGGTTGCCTAAGACCATCCTGCAGATCAGATATTTTCATTACGATTCATAACAGTAGCAACATGACAGTTATGAAGTAGCAACGAAAATAATTTTATGGTTGGGTCACAACATGAGGAATTGTATTTAAAGGGCCAGAAGGTTGAGAACCACTGTTTTAGAGGCTGTAGCAAAGGTAACACGAAGGATATCAGTATAAGTGAAACCTAGTGTGTCATTCAGGGTGGTTTCAGCTGTAAGTCATAGAAAAGATGAATTTCCATGGGCCTGCGCAGTCGGGAAGCGCGTTGTTCCAAAGCAGTCCTCCAGGTGGGTGGCTTCCTGTTGGTGGCACTCGTGGCTCCAGGATGTTGTGTTTCCTCAGGCTCTGCTTCCAGGACCGGTTACGCCTGGGTCTCCTGGGGGAGAGGTGGGCACCTGGCAGTGTCAGGGTGCTGGGAGTTTGGAAGGAGAGGGTGCAGGTTGCCATGTATTTGTGCACTTGTACCTGCTCCACCTCCCATGTGCACTGCAAGTTTTGTGACCGTGATCTGAGATCATTGGCACGGAGGTGAACATGGCGGTTAGCTTCCCTAGACTTTGGGGGGGGGCCTTACTTCTCCCCCAGTGGGCACGACCCCGGGTGGTGCCTGTCGGCACGTTCTCCCTCACTCGGAAGGTGACAAGTTGACGCAGTGGAAGTGAGGAGTCAGCACAGCCTTGGCCCATGCGCATGTTATCTGGGTCCCACGTGGAAGCCCCTTCAGCTCAGGTCTGAGACACTGAGGTCCCAGAAGTTGAATGTGGAGATTTTATAGAAATGATTCATCACCCGTCTTCAGTGAAACCAGAGTCAGACAAGATAGACGTTGCAGGATTTGGAAATAGACATTCTTCGCCTGAGAAAGAATTCCATCTTAAAAACATTTTGCTCCATGTCTGGAGAGATTACGATTGGAAATATAAGAACATAAAGTTGGCAAACACGTAGCTCCTCCTGACATTTATTTCCAGTGGATTCCAGTGGTTCAACATTCTGACTGATGGGGGCTTACATAGGAGATTTGCCATAGAACTGGTTTTAAAATATATATATATATATATATTTTATTGACTTCAGAGAGGAAGGGAGAAGGAGAGAGAGAATCATGGATCGGCTGCCTCCTGCACGCCCCACACTGGGGATCGAGCCCGCAACCCGGGCATGTGCCCTGGAACCATGACCTCCTGGTTCATAGGTCGACGCTCAACCACTGAGCCACACCGACTGGACAGAACTGTATGTTTTTTTAAAGGAGATATCAACTGCTCCAGTTAACTTTGAGAATACTGTTGGGGCTAAATAACCTTGCTGTGGAAGCCACTTGGCCTTGAGCCCCATCCTCCAACAGAAAGTCAGGACATGGTTTTGAACTGGTTTCTAGATGTTAGCACCTAGTGATCTCAATGACAGCCCTCGGACCCCAGATGGAAGGAGTGAAAGAAGGGTCACCCGTCTGCAGATGGGCCTTCTGAGCAGGTGACGGTAATGAGAATGACCCAGAGGCAGATGACGCCAGTGTGGGGTGCCCAGGTGGAGACAGAGAGCGCTCCACGCTCAGGGAGGGCTAGAAACCAAGTCACTGCAGCCCCCAAGCTGATGGCTTCAGAAGCCTCAGAGCAAGGACACGGAAGCATGAGGAAATAGCCATGCGCAGGGGTGCAGGGCCGCAGGGCCGCTGGCTGCTCCAGCTGCTGAAAGGGCGGAGGTGCTGACAGCTCCTGCGCAGGACAGTGGCTAACTGCTCCCCACGCACAGGTAACCGGCTCTGCGAGCCTCACTCACCCCCAGGTATCGGCTACTTGTCGTGACGCCGTGTCTGTGGCAGGAGGTTAGAGCTCCTGCCCTGCTCCGTTTAAGAACCCATGTCCCTGCGATGTGCTTTCACCAGACGGCCATCAGCGCCGAGCTGCTGGAATGCAGGGGTGGGCGCTCCTGTGCAGTTCTGTGCAGCAGGCAGCCCGCAAGCGTAGCATTTCCTCAGCCTGGCGGGTACAGGCTCGTGGCTAGAAAGCCGTCTTTCTCATTTTCTAGACCTTTAGTATCTGTTTTCTCTCTTACGTCAAAAATTGTTCATCTGGGGACTGTAGATGTGACAAAATAAAACTAAAATCTTTTGTATTGAAAAGAACCACCGTTGACTTTTTGGCTGTATCCTTCCCAAGACTCCCGTGTGCGCGCATTTTATTTATTTATTTTTAAAAATATATTTTTTTAATTGACTTCAGAGAGGAAGGGAGAGGGAGAGAGAAACATTCATGATGAGAGAGAATCACGGATCGGCTGCCTCCTGCACGCCCCCTACTGGGGATCGAGCCCGAAACCGAGCCCGCAACCTGGGCATGTGCCCTGACCAGGGATCGAACCTCCACCTCCTGGTTCATGGGTCAGCACTCAACCACTGAGCCACGCCGGCCGGGCTGTGTGGGCATTTTAAAAGGAAAAATGATCCCTAGTGTGCGTACTATTTGCACAGTAAGAGCAATTTTCCATAATCATACCTTTCCCTCCTCTTGCGCACGTGGTGTTTAAGCCGCGGAGTTTGCAGCGGAAGTCAGCACGGTTTGCTTTACCTGCAGCATCTCGTCTATTATGGGGGGTCCTGCAGGCAGGCCTCATGCAAAGATCAAACACCCAGATTCGAGGCTGTGAAGTGTTGATTCTTCAGGAGCCAGTACCAACTTGTAAAGCTGAGACTTAACCATTTAATGTGGAGAATCAGAAGTTCCTGTCTGTGTGCATTTATTTATTTTAAAGGATCCTTTATAAAATGCAATGTTTTCCTTCTGTTTAGCCTACTCTGGATATTCAACAAACACAAAGTACGACCCACACCAAATTAAAGCAGAAATAGCCAGTCGTCGGGATAGGGTGAGTAATGGTGCCCGTATGTACTTTTATGTGACATCGCTTATCATGGTTCATTTTCGGGTGGTCAGTGTGTCTAACGCTCATGTTTCAGTAAGATTTTCGTTTCACGGATTATTATTATATTTGTTTGTACTCTCCACTCTTTTCCAATAGGAGGGCAACGATTTCATTTTAAACCGTAGCCCGTCTAACAAAAAGTCACCTGTGTTCCCTCCTCTTAGCACTTCAGCCCCTTGTCTTGCTGGCCTGGGGAGGGCTCCGTTTTGTTGGATTTGCATCAAAACATGGGAGACCCCTTGGAAATTAAGCCTCCAGCTGTGGTGTGTCTCAGGTTCTAGCGCACCTCAGAAATACCCCTGGGGAGTCGGTTAACCGTGTGAGCTCCCCCACCACCCCAAGCTTTAACGCAGGCCTGGAGCGGGTCCCAGAATCTGTTGAATAAGCACCAGGCGATGGGAGGAGACCGCGCTCGCAGCTGCAGGGCCTCCTCCGTGGCTCTGTGCGAAGCAAGTACAAGGGAAGATGGGCAAAGTGTTACACAGTTTGCTCATTGTAATGAACAGATCAATACCTTGAGAAAGAAAGTAGTTGCGCTTCCACGTGGGCCGGAAGTGCTAGGACTTTGGGATGTAAGCAAGACAGTTAGTTCTTCCAGCGCGGCTGTTTTATTTTATTTATTTTGATTTTATTTTATTTATCCTCACCCGAGGATATTTTTAGAGAGAGAGTGGAAGAGAGAGGGAAAGACAGAGAGAAATAGCGATGTGAGAGAAACACATTGATTGGCTGCCTCCTGCATGAGCTCTGACCAGGGCCCAGGCCAGGGAGGAGCCTGTAATTGAGGTACGTGCCCTTGACCGGAATCGAACCAGCTAGGGCTATTTTATTTTTAAATGAAAAAATATTTTTATTGATTTCAGAGAGGAAGGGAGAGGGAGAGAGATAGAAACATCAATGATGAGAAACATTGATCGGCTGCCTCCCGTACACCTTACCTACACTGGGGATTGAGCCTGCAACCAGGCATGTGCCCTGACCGGGAATCGAGCCGTGACCTCCTGGTTCATAGGTCGATGCTCAACCACTGAGCCACCCAGCCGGGCCAAGGGTGGCTGTTTTATGCGTGTGAATGGCAGTTCATGGAGAGAGTAAATCAGCGGTTCTCAACCTGTGGGTTGTGACCCCTTTGGGGGTCGAACGACCCTTTCACAGGGGTCGCCTAAGACCATCGGAAAACACATCTATAATTACATATTGTTTTTGTGATGAATCACTATGCTTTAATTATGTTCCATTTGTAACAATGAAATTGGGGGTCACCACAACATGAGGAGCTGTATGAAAGGGTCGCGGCATTAGGAAGGTTGAGAACCACTGGAGTGGATGATCCCATGAGCGGCAAGCTAAGCAGGCACTTCAGTGTCAGCGAGAACAACTGTAGAAGTCATTTTTCACAGCAATTTTTGAAGAAACTGTTGTTTGTCTTTAGCTTTCCAGATTAAAGCGAGAGCTGGCGCAGATGAAGCAAGAGCTGCAGTACAAAGAGAAGGGGGTGGAGACCCTGCAAGAGTGAGTTGCCCGCGCTGATGGAAGGGAGAGGAGCCCGTGTTTCCTTTTGTGCTGACCTCTTGGTGCCTGGACATGAGTCCTAAAGCTTCCTGGGCGCCCACTTCTAGGATTGTGTTTCCGCTCATTATTTCCCGACCCCGAGCATAGGAGTCTCTGCCTTAAAGACCCTTGGTTCCTTTAAGTGGAACTCTTTGGAAACCAGCCCTTTATTTGATATTTGTCTACATTCGCCATAGCTGCTGTACTCGCCAAGACACACATGGCGGTTTAAATTGGAATTTCAATTTTGTCAGTTTTGATCTGATCTCTTCATTTTTTTTTTATCCTAAAAGTTCAAATCAAATTCATGAAATTGAAAGAAAAGAATTTATCCCCCAGCCCCAGTAGCCACAGCTGAAATGCTCAGCAGTCACATGTGGCGAGTGCAGATTTTCCCACCTCGGCGCCGGAGATATTTCGGACCAAAGAACTCTGTGGTGGGGCTGTCCTGGGGACCAGAGGAGGCTTAGCAGCATCCCTGGCGTTGGTCCCCTAGTGCTGCCAGCACCCTCCCACCCACTTGTTGCAGCCAAAAACGTCTCCAGACTTTGCCAAGTGTTCCCCGGAGGGCCCATGTGCCCCCAGTTGAGAACCACTGGGCTGGTGGCCATGGCCTTGGACAGCACAGCTGATGGAATATTTCCCTCATCACAGACCATACTATTGGACAGTCTGGTCTATAGGTCCTCCTCGTGTTGGCCCCTTTACAATGAAAACTTGATCCCTACTAAGGGTTTGGGGATGAATTTCTTATTTGTGAGCCGTATTGAGTCAGCACATGGAATGAACAAAAGTTATCTTATAAACGGGGCTATTGCTGGTCTGGAAGAATGCGTTTTCTTAAGAAAGGGTATGCTTGTTGGTCAAGAGTCGTTCTCTCTCGCTTCAGAGCCTGGCTCCGCTTGCCGCACTTAGGCATGTGCTCTCTGCCTTCTGTGCCTGCTGTTCTCACTGTCAATGGGGATTGTTGTAGCCAGCTTGGCTGCTGCCACGAAACACCGCGGACTGGGCGGCTTACACAGCAGACATTTCCCTCGCACAGTTCTGGAGGCTGGAAGTCCAAGAGCAGTGGAACGGGCAAATTCGGTGTCTGGTGAGGACCTGCTTCTTGCTGCGTCTTCACGTGGTGGGGGTTCCGAGGGCGCTCTGGTCTCTGGTGTGTCTTCCTTTTCCTATAAGGACACTGACCCCGTCATGGGGCTCCACTCTCACGACCTCATCTCAGTCTGATCACCATCCACAGGCCCCCATCTCCAAGTACCGTCCCCTGGGGGTTGGGGGAGCACACCGTTCAGTCCACAGCAACGATCATCAGGCTGAGCTGTCCAGGAGGCAGCGCCAGCACACAGTCAGCCTTCAGCAGACGGCAGGAAGCGGCTGGCACTGTTCTCAGTGAGGTGGCAGATGCAGCGACGGTGGCACGTGTGACTGCAGCATTGCTCTTGATAGGGAGGCGCTAGTGAATGTGAGCGTTTGACAGATGTAACTCTCTCCGCCTCACGTGAAGGGCGATGAGCCGGCATGTCAACCCCGTGGGTTAACACTAGGTTGAGCTCTCCTTTTTTTAAGCAGCCGGGAACGGTGTGGGGCAGGGGTCCTCAAACTTTTTAAACAGGGGGCCAGTTCACTGTGCCTCAGACCATTGGAGGGCCGGACTATAGTTTAAAAAAAAACTATGAACAAATTTCTATGCACACTGCACATATCTTATTTTGAAATAAAAAAAAAAAAACGGGAACAAATACAGTATTTGTATTTGCATGTGGCCCGCGGGCCGAAGTTTGAGGACCCCTGGTGTGGTGGGTTCATTGGTCCATTTCTTTATTAGGGCAGATTATAGGCACCTGGGGAGACACACTGGCAAGGTGAGCTGGGGTCCTGCCTAGAGGGGCTTGCTGTCTGTGGCGCTCATACCCCGCCCTGCCCCCTGCGGGCCCCGCCGGGCGGTGCATTTTGGTAGCTGCTTAGCGGGAGTCTTATCCTTCGGGCCAGCCTTTTGCTTTCCATACCGTTGCCCAGCAGCGTTCTCCGGCGATTTGGCCCACAGTGGGGCTTCCTTTAATTAGCCCTTGTCACTGCAGCTTTTCAAAAAGTTTTGCTTAAGCCAATCAAGCTGCTTTTTCAGTCTCGGCCACTGGCTTTGTTGCTCACTTCGTGCACTCGCAGCCGTGTTCCCCGCACACAGCTGCGTGCTCTGTGATGTGATGTTGCCCCGCACATCCCGGCAGCCTCCAGAGCACAGACGCCTGCTCGGTGCTTCTGTGCGCGGTGGCTACGCCCTCCCGGTCACTTCTGCTAAGGGCTGGATAAGAAAGAAGCAGAGGCCTGGATGGTTGCTCACTGGTTAGAGCGTCGGCCCGGGCACCGAACGGTCGCGGGTTTGATTCCCAGTCAAGGGCAAATACGTCGGTTGCAGGTTTGATCCTCAGCCCTGGGCAGGGTATGTGCAGAGGCAACCAGTCGATGTTTCTCTCTCACATCAATGTTTCTCTCTTTCCTTTCCTCTCCCTCTTCCTTCCCTTCCACTCTCTCTAAAAATCAATGGAAAACTTATCCTCAGATGAGGATTTTTTAAAAAGAGGGCGGCGCCAGATAAGAAATAAGCAGAGCCCTGGCCGGTTTGCTCAGCGGTTAGAGCGCCTGGCGGGGGACCAAAGGGTTGCGGGTTCAATTCCTGGTCAAGGGCACGTACCTGGGTTGTAGGTTTGCTCCCCTGTCTCCAGGCATGTGTGGGAGGCAACGAGTTGATGTGTCTCTCTTAACATTGGTGTTTTTTTCTCCCTCTCTCGCCCTCTCCTCCCTCCCTCCTCCTCTCTCTCTAAACATCAATGGAAAAAATACCCTCCGGTGGGGATTAAAAGATAAAAATGAAAGAGAAATCAGCAGAGCAAATCATTTAATTCGGCAGGGCCTCAGAAGTTGCCAGGACTGACCTGTTAAGTTGGAGGCCGCTTTCCTCCTTCACTGGGCCACACTGTTGCTTTCTCTCATTACCAGGGAGACTCACCACCTCACAGGGTCCCTAGATCCTACCGACTTCTCACGCTGGGCATTGTGCGGGCTGTGGAGGTGACCAGGGCTCAGGGGGCACAGGGCCCCTGAGCTTCAGAAGGGAGTCTGCCCGGCACCTTTCCCTGCCGGCTCTGGCTTCCACAGCCATTATTGCCAGGTCGGGCGCCTGTGCCTTTGCCTGGTCGCCATCAGTCTGGCCACCTCCATTTCCCTTATTTGAAGACAAAGCTTATATTGCAACCTCAGCTTAAGACGGAAAGCTCTAGAACACTGATTTTCAGCCGGTGTGCCGTAGTAATGCCTAAGTCCGTGGTTGGCAAACTGTGGCTTGCGAGCCACATGCGGCTTTTTGGTCCCTTGAGTGTGGCTCTTCCACAAAATACCACGTGCGCGTACAGTGCGATTGAAACTTCGTGGCCCATGCGCAGAAGTCGGTTTTCAGCCTGGGCGAGTCTATTTTGAAGAAGTACTGTTGATATTTGGCTCTGTTGACTAATGTGAGTTTGCCGACCACTGGCCTAAGTCATGCAACACCTGACTTAGGCCAGTGGTCGGCAAACTCATTAGTCAACAGAGCCAAATAAACACCTGCGGCTTGTTTATCTTGGTGAACTTTCCAATTAGTCAGGGACACCGACCTCTTCCCCTTAGGTCGTCAAATAAAAAATGACCACAGCCAACTGCCACCCAGTGTGACTGAATCAAAATTATACCTGTTTCTTCTTGTCAGATCGACAAAAGTTATAATATACACTGAGTGGCCAGATTATTATGACCACCCCATCAGTACAATGAAGTGAATTAGTTATGCAAATAATAATAAAACCTTGAGAGTATTTGCTTAGGGAGTTTTCAATATTCAGTATTTTTGGAAGTGTCAATGAAGTACTGATGGGGTGGTCATAATAATCTGGCCACTCAGTGTATTGTTGGTGTGCCGTAGAATTTCCGTAATCAGTGTCTGTGTCACGCGACGACAAAGGTTGACAATCGCTGCTCTGGAAAATAAAAAGTGCCAGGGCTTAGGTGACCGCGAAAGCCCCTCCCCTCGGCCGTGCTGGGAAGTGGCTTCAGCACTGGTAGTCAGGCGCTTTAAGACTGGGAAAAGGCCGCCTTGGTTTCTCCGGGATCCTTGGACAGGAAGCAGAGCCGGCGGGGGGAGTTGTAACTTTACACCTGCAGGCAGCTCCGCTCGGAGTGTGAGTGTGCGCTGTGCTGTGCGCTGCGCGGAGGGCCAGTGTCTGCCTTTCTTTCTCCTCTCTGTGGCAGGATCCCACGTTTGGGAGCAGCCCTGGTGAATAGGCCCCGCCAAGGGGACAGGCCTCACTCCCCGCCAGAGCCTGGTGGAGGCCGAGGAGGGGCAGGGGGAACGTTCTGGATCTGGCCTTGGTCCTGGGACACCCGCCCAGCTGTGCGGATGGAGTAGCCCCGAAAGGCAGTGTTTGGTCAGATGTGGCGATGTCACCGTACACGTTTATTCTGTGACAAACTCGCAGGAAGGAGAGGAAACGGGCGCACATGCCTTGCTTAACATTCTCAGCGAGTACAAGTCATCCGATCCCTTCCTGTGAGTGCCACAGGCTGTGCACGAGACTGAGGCGCCTCGTTATTTTTCTGGTACTGAACGTGGCGCATGTTTGGAGGGAGGCATGCAGCTTGGGATTATTTACGGAGAAAGTCTGAGAGCCTTGGTCGGCATCGGGAAGGTGATGAGCACACCCCTAGCGTCAGATGTTAACTCCAGCACAGAGAACCCACGCGCTGTTGGCCACAATGGGGCTTCTCGGAGAGGAGTGCCAGCCCCGGTTTAAGGCAGGGAGCCTAGGTTTTCCCTCCCAGAAACGGTTGTGCTGCGCCTGCTTCCCAGAATATCCATGTATTCTTTTCCAGAGCACCTCACCAGGAGTTTGGCTGCTCGGAACGTTTTCAACTCGGCTTGTTTATCTTGGTGAACTTTCCTGGCTAGCGAGAAAATCCATCATTACGCTGGGGTCCAAGTGAGGAAAAAAGAACCTTTTGTATTTTTTTTTTGAGTCTGTGTATGTTGTTAATTTTTGTAGATGGGAGCTGGCCATGAACACAGTCTCTGGGTTAATGATAGAATATGTACGTGTGTGTGTGTGTGTGTGTGTGTGTAATATATATAAACTTTTAATGATGGAAAATGTCAAACATATACAAAAGGAGAGAGAACAGTGTAATAGACCCCCTCCAGCACCCCTCGGCCCACTTCAACGGCTAACACACAACAGACCACCTTGTTTGGTCGCACACTGCCTCATCCCCCAAATCTTCCTGCCTTATTGAAGCAAATCCCAGAATCATACGATCCATCAATATCTCTCCTAAACGTACGGACTCCTTTGGAAACATAGCTCTAATGCCTATGCCCCGCTGAATAGTAACCTCTTAAACTGGCCCTTCTCCAGCGAGTTGCCCATTTCTCTGGTTTATTGGGGTCCATGTTCAGGCGAGGCCCACACAGTGCGTTTGGCTGGTGTGTCTTAATCTCTACCCGCCTCTCCTGGGCTTTTCCTTCTGACAACTTTGTTGAAGAAGCTATTTGCTTTTCCAGTCCCGTTTCCCTGACAGTGGATTTTGCTGCTTGACTGCGCATGTGTCATTTAACATGCTCCTGCTGTATATGCAAACTGCTGTCATTGGTATGAGGGGCTTCATCTGATTCAAGTTCTGTTTCTTTTTCTTTCCTTTGTGGGGGGTACGTATGTTTTGTAGGTGGTGGTGGTGTTACTTCCATGTGGAGGTGCACACTCTCCAGCTGTCTGTCTGTCTGTCTCTCTTTTTGTTCATCCTCACCCAAGGATATTTTTTCCATTGATATCTAGAGAGAGCAGAAGGGAGGTAGGAGGGGGAGAGAGAGAAAAAAAAGTCAACATGAGAGAGACACATAGATTGGTTGCCTCCTGCACGCGCCCCCACTGGGGCTGGGGTACCTGCAACTGAGGTACGTGCCCTTGACCGGGAATCGAACCTGCGACCCTCCGGTCCCCGGGGTTGACACTGTAACCACTGAGCAACCGGCCAGGGCGCGGCTGTCTGTTATTGTGGTGTGAAGATGATTGGAGGGTTCTGGCATTGTCTGCCTGGTACATCCATTTATAATGTTGCCCATCAGCTTTTCACCTAATGCTGTGCACACGCAGATCCGAAAGGTTTCAGCCTAAGTTCCCGAAACCGGGTTTGCTGGGTCGAAGGGCAAAGGCACCAGTGGTATTTGTAGATATCGCCATTGCCCTCTCTAGGGGGCGCCCCATTTCGCATTCCCAGCACTGATAGGTGAGCGCTCGGGTTCCCACAGCTCTGCCAGCAGAAGGTGCTGCCAGGCTTTTGCGTTCGTGCCAGTCTCGCAGGTGAGAGATAGTATCTCAGGGGAGCTGTCATTTGCATTTCTCTCGTGGTCCCGTATAAACGTCTTCAGAAAGTAGCAGCAACATCTTTGATTAACAAAAGTCTTCAGCGAAATCGGGCTTTTCCGGTGAAAGCGCGGCTGGGCTCTGCGCTCGCCCGGAAGAGCGATCTCACTGGGCCTGTACCAGCTCCCAGGGCCAAGGGCAGGGCTCGGGACTAGTCTGCGCTCAGTTCCCAGATGGGTGATGCGCAAGAGCGTGCCGCGTGCCAACGGGCGTGGGGAGATTTCCCTCTAGTTATTCTAGATCTCCTGCAGATCTGGAATGCGCCTCGTGTTAGATTCCCAGTTGTCCTGCAGCCAGGAGCTCACTTAGCATTGCTTCACCCCGGCTTTCCCACGCTCGTGGCCCATTGAAGCCTTTTTCCGCCATGACACCTGCAACGTCCCTGCGTGCTGGCACGGTGGCCCAGGACGCTGGGGGCGGCGGGGGGGGGGGGGGGGAGGCACTGTCCTGACTGCCTTCTTGCTGTCTGCCTTCCGTGGGGTGCTGTTTCCAGGCCTGGCACCCATTCATTCTCACAGCTTCTGCCGTGACCTGCAGCCGAGCCTGCAAGGGCGCACCATCCTCACACTCCAGCCCCGGGATTCTTTCTAAACGTCTCCTCTGCCGGTGACCCGCAGTGGCTTCCTCCCTCTTCCTTAGAATCCAGTCTAGACCCTCCATATGCTGGCCCCTCTCCTGACCTCATTTCCCTCCAAGTCTCACCCTCACTCCCCGGCGCCCATCCCCGGCCACCCTGCTGGGTCTCCGCGCTGGAGCTGGCCTCTCCCCGCGCCTGGAACCCTCCCCCCAGATTTCCGCATGCCTGTTCCCTCCCTTCCCTAGTTCTCTGGACAAATGACATGTCAACAAGACCCTGGCTTACCCACTGGATCTAAAAAGGACTCTCCCTGCCCCATTCTTTTCCCAACCCAGCTCTGTTGTTCTTAAAACATGGATCGCTGCCCGCCATAGTGATGTGTTTTGGTGTTGTCTGTCTCTCTGACCAGCACTCACCTACTTGCTGTTGGGAATGCAAAATGGTGTGACCCCTAGAGTGGGGAATGGCAATATCTAAAAATAGCACCAATGCGCTGGGCCGGCGTGGCTCAGTGGCTGAGCATGGACCTATGAACCACGAGGTCAGGGTTTGATTCCCAGTCAGGACACAGGCCCGGGTTACAGACTCGATCCCCAGTGTGGGGTGTGCAGGAGGCAGCCAATCAATGATTCTCTCTCATCATTGATGTTTTTATCTCTCTCTCCCTCTCCCTTCCTCTCTGAAATCAATAAACGATATTTTAAAATATTATAAAAATATAAAAATAAAAATACCACCAATGCACTTACCCTTTGACCCAGCAAACCCATTTTCGGGAACTGACGCTGAAATCTTTCGTATCTACAAGCGCACAGCATGAGGCGAAAAGCTATAGGATGACAAGGATGCAGCCTTGGTCCCTGTTGTGCCTCAGGGCCCAGACAGCTCTCGGCGCAGGGCAGGGCTCGGCTGATGTCCCTGCTCCTGCCCCCTGAGCAGTCCCATAAGTCACTTCATTCTTGGCCACTGGGACCCCAGGGTGAGGGCCTGGGCGAGGATCTCGGGGAGGTCTCTGTACATGGCCACTCACCTTATTAACTGCCCTCTAGCATTTTCTTCTCTGCTACATACTGTGTTTTAAGAAACCCCATTCCTTGTACTGCTATTCAAGCCACAGAAAAGGGCTATAAACGAAATGTTCCAAATAACCAGTTTCCATGAGTTGCTTTCTTAGCCAGGTGGCCTCTTTCTTCCAGCCTGTTAATTGCCCGATGAACTCCTTTCCTAGTGGGGTAGTAGGAGTGAAGTTAAACCCACGTTCCCTTAAATCAGAGTCCCTGCTCTCTTCTGAGCGCTCAATACCAGAATGAGGCAGCATGAGATGTTGGAATTAGCATTTTCTGTCGGAGGGGATTTAGTGCTTTCAGAAGAGGGTAAGATTGTTCGAAGTTAGAGCGGCTTAGACCAACAATATCCCATTAACATAGCACATAAGGCACAGCCCGTGCGAAAAGGCCGGCACCGCTCAGATAACAGCAAAACATACAGCAACGGGCGGGAACAAAGGGCGCATTGTTCGCGCCGGGGGACAGGTCTGGCTCCACACAGGACCTGCTGTTGATAGAAAGCTGCCGGAAGCTCTCTGAGGCGCGCGCAGGCCCCCTGCCAGCGCTGTGATGTAAAAGGTGGACTGTAACAAAACTTCTCATTCTTTCGGGTTGTAATGTGTGGTATTAACATGGAATATCTTTAGAGGCCTGGCAGCCCTGTTCTTCAAGACGTGGGTTTAAGAAGTCGTTTGGTTTTACTGCTGCCAGCGCAGTTCTCTCGACATCTGAAATGGAACGAGTATGGAAACTTGAGGGCAGCGGGAGGGAGGGGGTGATGATAAACATCTCAGAAATGCCTTCTCGGTGGTGCTAGGGTCACCCTCTGAGGCTGCGCCTTCTCCCCTGCTCTCAGCATTGCTCTCAAGAGCAGACCAGGAGCCCCAGTTTCGTTCGGGACATCGGACAGGCTGTGTGGGTGGCCTTCAGGTTTGATACAGTGCGAGTTTGCAGGCCTTGACTCAGCATATTGCTAAGCCGGTGATGAGAGGGATGCGTGCTGGTGTGAGGGGCCTCAGCGTGAACCTCGCTGTGCCTCTAACAGGCTGTGTGACCTTGAGCAAGTCACTTAACCTCCCCGAAGCTGCTACAAAGTGCTGAGAGGTGAGAAGTGAAGACTGTGGGTTCTGTGTACTGTTTTTTGTGGGGTTTTCCCCCACACTTTATCTTAGTCCATTTGGGTGGCTATTATAACAAAACTAGAGGCTCAGTGCACAAAAATTTGTGCACTCGGGGGATCCCTCAGCCCGGCCTGTGCCCTCTCGCAGTTTGGGACCCCTTGGGGGATGTCCACCTGCTGGCTTAAGCCCGCTCCCTGGGGGATCGGGCCTAAGCTGGCAGTCAGACATCCCTCTGGCAGCCCGGGAGCCCTTGGGGGATGTCCACTTGCCAGCGGGGAGCAGGCCTAAGCTGCAGTCGGACATCCTTAGCGCTGCTGAGGAGGCAGGAGAGGCTCCCGCCACCACCGCTGTGCTGGCAGCCATCAGCCTGGCTTGTGGCTGAGCAGAGCTCCCCCTGTGGTCAGTGTGTGTCATAGTGACCAGTCATTCCCAGTCGTTCTGCTGTTAGGGTCAGTTTGTATATTACCCTTTTATTATATGGGATATCACAGACTGGGTGGCTCATAAACAACAGAATTGATTTCTTCTCGTTCCAGAGGCTGGAAGTTCAAGAACAGGGTGCCCTCATGGTCAGGTGCTGTGTCCTATGAGAGCTGCTTCCCAGTTCATAAATGGCCTCCTTCCAGCTGTGTCCTCACCTGGGGGAAAGGCAGGGGAGCTCTCGGGGGGTCTCTTTTATGAAGACACTGACCCCATTCAGGAGAATTTCTCCCTCATGACCTGATCACCCCCCAGAGGCCCTACCCCCTAATACCTCACCCTGGGCGTTGGGATTTCAGCAAGTGAATTTTAGGGCGGGGTTGGGGGGACATAACATTCATAACAGAGCACACTGTATAATAACACATGTCGTCTAGGGCCACCTTTTAAATATATATACTAGAGTCCCGGCGCATGAAAATTCATGCACTGGAGAGGGGTCCCTCAGCCTGGCGTGCCCCCTCTCTCAGTCCGGGAGCCCTCAGGGTTGGGAGGCAACCTGGCGATCAGGGGAAGGCAACACCCCCATCACACCTCTGCTGCTGCCACTGCCAGCAGTGCAAGCCTCAGCTGGCCCTGGTTACCTGAGCCTCGGGCAGCCCTGGGAGGCTGGGCAGCCACCATCCGAGGCTTGCCTGTGCCTCGGGCTGGCCCTGGGCGGCTGGGGGGCTGAGGGCAGGTCCGACCACACCATGTGCCTGCCACCTCCCTGGTAGGGCTGCAAGGACTAGGGGACTCTGGCGGAGCTGAGGGGACTGGGCGCCACCATCTTGTGGCTGTGGGTGCCGCCATCTTTGTGACAGCATGATGGTCAATTTGCATATTACCTCTTTATTAGATAGGGTGTGTGTGTATTTATTTATTTTTTTATTGATTTCAGAGAGGAAAGGGGAGGCAGAGAGAGCTAGAAACATCAATGATGAGAGAGAATCATGGATCGGCTGTCTCCTGCACACCCCCTACTGGGGATTGAGTCTGTATCCTGGGCATGTGCCCTGACCAGGAATCGAACCCTGACCTCCTGTTTCATAGGTTGATGCTCAACCACTGAGCTGTGCTGGCCGAGTAGTGCCGCCTTTTGTTGAGTAGTTATCAATATTCTGTCATGTTATTTGACATGTATAAGCACTGTCTTGGACTCTGAATGAAAATTTTATGAAGAAAAAGACAGTTCTTTGGCAGTCACAGATGTTAGGATTTTCTTTATGAAATGGAATATATTGTTATTTTAGAAAATATTGAATCATTGAGCCCATTATTTGATTTCATGCAAAGTTCTAGAGGGAATTAAAAAAAGGGAGAAAATTCCCAAATGAATTTTGCAGACGCGAAGGGAGAGCTCTCCTGGCCTCTGAGGCTCTGGGTGATGAAAGTGGATCCCACTGGGGAAGCAGGAATGGCCTGAGCTCTGTGGAGCATCTCTTGCCCGTATCTAAGCCTGTGGACCTCCCTGGGCCGCTCTGAGTAGGGCTCCGCCTTCGGCTGCGGGGGGCGTCCAGTGAAGACTTGAGAATCGGGAGATGGGGTTTGACCCCAGCTCTGCCACACCTTACCTTGTCATCTTGGGCCACTTAGGTGCTCTCTCTGAGCCTCCATTTTTTCATTATAAAATCTGAGATTATGCTTATTTTGTAGAGCCATTGAGGGGATTAAAGGAGGTGACAACTGGGGAGCACACAGCAAGACTCAGACACCTAGTGAATCCTTGATCCATTGAACTATTTCCATAATCATATAGTTTAATCAAATAATGTATGCTATATACGCTGTTTATGTAAGGTTATACTTATATGATATATAATATTTTATGTAATATGTTCTACAATAATAGACTCTTTTGAAATGATAGTATTTCAGAGGTTCTTAGAACATCGAGATCATATTCTCAAATAGCTTGCCCACTTTTAAAAAATATACATATTTTTATTGATTTTAGAAGGGAGACGGAGTCAGAAACATCAATGATGAGAGAGAATCATGGATCAGCTGCCTCCTGCACGCCCCCTACTGGGGATCTAGCCCAAAACCCAGGCATGTGCCCTGACCGGAATAAAACCCGGGACCCTTCAGTCCACAGGCCGACGCTCTATCCACTGAGCCAAACCAGCTAGGGCACTTGCCCACTTTTTAACAGGGGACTCTCTTTTCCTTTCCTGCCCCCAAACATCGTCTTCCGTAGAAGCAGAGTAGCTGAGCCTGGAAGGGGGAGGTGCTGCCGAAGCAGGGCTGAGGGTCCCGGGCCCTCGCAGGCTCCCCCTCCAGCTCCTCCTGCTCACCACGTGGGGACACTCTCAGAATTGATTGAAAACAGCTGCTCTGGGCCAGTCTTCATTCTTCCTCAAGGTCTCAGAGCACTTGGGTAGAGCTAAGGCCAGAGCCCACGCCTGTGACCTTGAAGTTGAACTTCTAGGCACTGTGCGGGTCTGCCGGTGGGGTGAAGTGCAGGCCCGCTGACCCCTCTCCCTGATGGGAACTGCAGCCGTTCCCAGCATAGAACCTGGTGCCTCAGGAGACTGCTGGCTCCATCCCTGGTTTCCTGGTGGCTACGCTTAGGCTCTATAGCTGCTCGAGCCAGAGGGAAACCACAACACAGTACAAAGCTGGGCTGACCAGGTTAGCATCTCTCATTGCAGCCTGAGCCGTGCTGTGTGTCTGTGGCTATGTGACTGGCATTGACTTTCAAGCAGTTGAAACAGTTTTCATTTCTCTGTGCGGGTGTCAGTGTCGGGGTGATCCATTTGCCGTCTTCATTGTGGAGGGGCCGGCCGACCTGCTTAGCAGGGGCTGTGGTCATTGCCTTGCGGAGAAGTCAGACTTTTGTGGCCTTGGGGCTTTTTTGTCTGGAAATGCTGTAACCCTTTTCTCCAGACTCCATCAGCCTATGTGGGCTGTGGTTTGTGACATCAATGAGCCGCATTGGGAAGCCTTTGATCAGAAGATGAATACAAGGAGACATTATTATGTAAATGAGTCTAGATCTCCCCCCCCCCCCCCCCGCAAGAAAAGTCAGGCCACTTCCTCGCAGATGTGAGATGGATGGCTTTTTGCTGCTGTCTCGCCTTAGACTCTCGGTTCTCCATAGAATAGCTGAAGTGGAAAAACACATGGCCGGGCAATGTTGGGATTTGGGGGTGTCACCATTTAATGTGTGGGGTCCCCTGGTGCGCCTGCATCCGCTCTCCGTGGAAGAGGCCTTGGGAGCAGGTTTCATGCGTGTTTGATTTGTAACTGATGGCAGGCGCGGCGCTGCTGCTGAGCCGAGCCCGTTTCCAGGGGGAGGGCAGGCTTCCCGCTCGCGCTATTTGTCCTTCTCTGATTCCAAGGGCGCTGACAGCTCAGCTCAGCTCCGGTGCTGAGTTTTGCTGTGAGTTGTGACGCATGTGGCCAGGAATTTGTTAATGATAATAAAGTACCGGGGTTGGTGAATTATTGACTTTTTCTCCCATGAGTAAGTAGATCCAGCATCGTCCTCATAATAGTAATGGCCACACAAACATGACACACCAGGCCTCGGCCCGGGCGGCCCTTTGCTCCCATCTTCGCCCTAAGTGGGAGAAACATGGTTAGCGTCCTATGTGCGACACGAGGAGACAGGTTTAAAGAGGCGAAGTGACCTGCTCAGGGTCCCACTGTAGAGCTGGAGTGTCGCTTGTCCTCCGCGGCCTGCCGGGGTGAGTGCCAAGTTAGGCCGTGTGGGCTGGCCGTTAGGACCCAGGTTTTCAGTCGACGCGGGGTGACAACTCAGAACCAGAGCTGTGCGGTGGTGGGGCCGGAACTGCAGCTCAGCTAACCACCTTCCAGAGGAGCGCATTCCATTTCTGGGTGGAAGTATCCCAACTGCTTTAGCCCTGAGGGCTCCTGCGACTCAAGGCTTAGGTATGGCGGACGTGACAGAGGACGTGCTGCCGGCCTCGTGCACTCAGGGGCGGGAGGGCAGCCAGAAGGCAGGAAAGGTGAGGAGGATGGATGAGAAGGAAGGAAAGATGGGTGAAAAGAAAGGAAGGAAAGAAGGGAAGAAGGATGGGTGAGAGGGAAGGGAGGATGGGTGAGAAGGAAGGAACCGCGAATTGGTTGCTCGGGCAGAATCACGCCCCAGGCCAGAAACATTAACTTATTCATACAAATATGAACTAACAGATGGCATAATGAAACCAAAATGTTTTGATGTTATTAGTACAGAAAGGGTAGGGCTGTGGGAGGTTACGGTGAATTTTTTTCATAGTCAAGGAAAGTCACCTTCCCGCCCACAACACCAAAAAAACCATATATGGTTTTGTTCTCATTAAAAGAATGGAGA
>NW_005871590.1:230331-261806 GCF_000147115.1 Myotis lucifugus | reverse complement strand
CCATCCCAACCTCTGTGGATCCCAGCTTCTATCTATTTTAAAGATTCTAATAATGTTCCACTGGCTCTTTCCCCCCCAAGCACCATTGTACCTTTATCCCTGCACTCTAGATCGGTTGGACCTTAGTACGATTGGTCGGATGGAATGGTGAGAGGGAATGAAAAAAAAATGTCGTTAGGGACGGAAGGAAGATGGTGAGAGGAAGGAAGGATGGGTGAGAGGAAGGAAGGATGGGTGAGAGGAAGGAAGGATGGTGAGAGGGAAGGAAGGAAGGATGGGTGAGAGGAAGGAAGGATGGGTGAGAGGGAAGGAGGAAGGAAGGGATGGGTGAGAGGGAAGGAAGGAAGGATGGGTGAGAGGAAGGAAGGATGGGTGAGAGGGAAGGAAGGAAGGATGGGTGAGAGGGAAGGAAGGATGGGTGAGAGGAAGGAAGGATGGGTGAGAGGGAAGGAGGAAGGAAGTGTAAATGCATGGAAGGAAGGAAGGGCGAAGGGTGTTTGGATTAAAGAATTGAGGAGGTGCGTAGTAGAGAGAGCAAGTGATTAATTAGAACCAAGATGACATAAAAGAAAGAGGTACAGAGGGAAGACATAAGAGTCTCCAGCTTTTGTACAAGGCGCCATTAATGACAGTTCACCGCTCTCTGCTGTTTCCCACATATTCTCCCTGCACACAGGACTCCGCTGCATGTTCATTTAGCGCCTCTTTTTGACCAGGTGCTGGGGATAAGCGAGTAAGACATGACCCTCCTCTCAAGGAGGATTGAAAGCCTCAGGCAGGTGCTCAGCTGATGATCTCGTTGCCTTATCATTAGAGGCTCTTCACGGAGCGCGGCCTCGGCTGCCCTGGCGCAGGCCGTGTCCCACAAGGGCTCGCACGGGATCTTTCTCTCCCTTTGCTGGAACCCATTTGCACTGTTCCCCACCTTTCTGGGAAGCTTTGAGTTTTCTGTGTTGTTTAATGGAATGGGACGATCTCGCATGGAGTGACAATAGTTTTCCCCTTTAACCAGGATTGACCGCAAGATGTCAAATACTCACACCACCTACAAGCTGGATGAGGCCCAGGCTATCATGAACGAGCTGCGGACCATCAAGAAGGCCATCTGCACAGGCGAGAAGGAGCGGCGGGACCTGATGCAGGTGGGAGGCGTGCGCCCCTTTGCCCACTCGTCTAGCTTTTCTTTATGTAGAATTTTTACAATATTATATATTCGTGCCCGCTTGTCTTCTTCCCTTTGTTTCGAATTTTAAAAATATTATATACTTATTATATGCACAGTTCATATATATCCAAAGACATACATGTACATATAGTATTACATATGCATATCTATCTTTAATGTGTGTGCGCACATATGTATTTAAAACAATGCATCCTAGTTTCCCAGGACTGCCATCACAGAGGACCGCACACCAGGGGGCTGAGAACCAAGGAAATTGATTCTCTCAGAGTCTAGAGGCCACAGCCTGAAATCAAGGGGTTCGCAGGGCTGCGCCCTCTGAAGGCTCTAGGGAGGCCCCTTCCTGTCCCTTCCAGCTTCCGGTGGCCACTGGCAACCCTTGGCATTCCCGGGCGTGTGCCTTCGCTGTCGCGTGGTGCCCTCCATGTGTCTCTGTCTAAATGTTCTCTTCTCATGAGGACGCCGGTCCTGGGTGAGAGCATGCTCTAAGCCAGTGTAACCTCGTCTTAACTTGACTCCATCTGCGAAGACTGCAGTGGGCTCAAGTTCGCGGGCCCCGGGGGAGGACTTGAACATGGTGTTTGGAGGGCACAATTCAAGGCACAGTGGGTGACACATTCATATTGTTCAGTAATCAAAATAATGCAGAAAGTCTCTGATAAGTCTAGCTCTCTCCCCCTTCTCTCACGGCCCGTAACTACCCTTATTAGCGTGGCGCGGGCCCTCGGCGTGTTTCTGAAGACACGTGTCAGGGTGAGCACGTGCTCAGCGGCCCTCAGACACAGCCGGGACTGTGCCTGCTGCCCTGCACGGCTCCCTCCCAGCATCATGCCCCGTTCCTTTCCCCGTGTCTGTGCACAGTGAGCTGCTTCATCCCACGTGTCCTCCCAGGGGCAGAGATTCAGTGATAAGGCTGGGATCATTGTAGCCTCATGTTGCTGTTTATTTGCAACTTCAATTCTTGTAGTTCCTGTTGCTTTTAGAAAAAGCTGACTTTTTGCAAATGGATGCACGCTGGTCTTTCTGCTCCACACGGGCAGGCACCTGTTGGTGGCCGCTGCTCCAAAGGCTTCCTTACACCGGCGGTCGCCAACCTTTCGGACCTCACGGACCACCAGTGCTCCGTGGACCACCGGTTGGCGACCGCTGATCTGAGCGGCTTTGTCTTTCTCGTGCGAGCTTAATAATTCAGTCCCTTGCAGGACGCCGTGGTCTAGATCCAGCACCAGCTGCGTTAGATCGCCCCTGGGCGTCCTGGCGTCTGCAGAAACAGTTTTTTAAAAAATTATAGAAAATCTGATTTCTCTTGAACTTTCACCCAAAGGGCTTCTATGTGCCAGAATACACACTTCCTCTGAGATCTGGCAAACTGGCGTATGTATGAGGTGACCTTGGACCATGTAGAATTATGATCGAAAGTCAGGTTGTGAAAACGTGTCAATATCATCTGGGAGCTGTCTTTGCCCCCAGCGTGGTTTATGAAAATCTCAAGGTAGCATCCTTCTCAGACTCCTTTACTGCTAGGACATGCGAGATGTGACTCCTCCCCCCACTTTATGGAGACATAATTCACAAACAAATTTGTCTAGATTTAAGGTGTACAATGTGAAGGTTTGATACACATATAGATTGTGAAATGATTACCGCCATAAAATTATAACACCTCCACCACCTCACATAGTTAACTCTGTGTGTGTGTGTGTGTGGTGAGGGCATTTAAGGTCTATTCTCTTAGCCACATCCAGGCACACAGCACAGTTTTGGAGACTAAGTCACCTTGCTGTACATGACGCATGTTATAACTGGAAGTTTGTACCCTTTGACTGACATCTCCCCATTTCCCCTCCCCCCAACCCCTGGCAACCTCTATTCTACTTTCTGGTTCTATGAGTTTGAGTGTTTTGGGAGGGAATGCTTTTTTTTCCCCAAGAGTTTTGAAAAACAGTGAAAAGGGTACCACAGTTGTTCTCTGTATTGTTCACGCGCTACCAGGAGGGCTCGATTGCTGTTTGATTTCAGTCACTGAGAGTTGTATTAAAGGTGCATGTCCTGGACATTTCTTTGAAATCCGATGAGAATGGGGTTGGGTGGCCAGCCTGCCAGTGGGGAAGCCGCCCACTGGACGCGGAGTGAAATGCCTGCTCTTAGAGGGAGAGGCGCACGCCCACCTCTGTTACAAGTGGCTCGTTCATTCTGTTGCAGAGCCTGGCCAAGCTCACCGACGGCTTCAGGAATAACTTTTCTCTGACCGACCCGCTGCAAGAGGTCCCTCACCACCCAGGCGCAGTGGGCAACTCTCACCAGTTCTGCGACGCTGGGTCTCAGACCGACATCATCGGAGAGGTAAGTCACCGGGGAAGAATCGAGCAAGAAGGGCTGCTTTTGTGTGGTCATCTCTCATTGGCTCACCTTTTCCACTTCCTCTTCAGAAATGTTCTGGCTTTTGTGCCATTCGATTGGAAGAAAAAAATATTGTTTCTCACATCCAGCTGTGAAGGTTCAGTGGCCTGGGACACACTGAAATTGCTTATTACCTATATCTTTGTGATTCGGATTCTTAAAAATGGCAGAATCCTTTTGAGAATTGAGTTTAGATGTCTCTTTGACAAACATGTGACTTTTTAGAGTATGGGTCAGCTAACTTTTCTGTATGAAGGTCCAGATAGTAAATATCTGGGGCCTTGCAGGCCATGCAGTCTCCGCCACACCTACTCTGCGGTGGTGTTATGCAAAAGCAGCCATGGGTGATAGGTGAACTAATGGCAGGGGCTGTGTTCCAATAAAACTTTATTTACAAAAACAGGTGGTGGGCCGGATTGGGCCTTTGGGCCTTAGTTTGCTGATCTCTGGCTTAGACCAGTGAATCTCAAAGGCTTTGTGGCTGTGTCACCTTGGCTTCTATTTTGGTGCTATTTCTTATTCTAAAAGAATGTCAGGAAATGAAATTGAATTAAAATTAATTTTGTTTGGGACTTGAAAGAATTTCATAATACCCCTTTTTGATGATTAGTGAAACCTTGAGTTAGCCACACAAATAAAGTTGGCAGCCATCATTTGAAGCCACTACTTGAAGACACTGCTGCTGGAATGTCATTGAGTGAAGTGTGTCATTTGGTACAAATGGATAAACAGTTCTGTTCCTTTGGGCTTGAAGATGAAATATCAATAGACTACAGCTTGCCCTCCTCCATATTAAATAAAAAGAGAAAAAAGAAAGGGAAGAGCCATTGACAAAAACCTCTGGGTTTTAAATAATTGGCTAATATTTTGAAATTTTAGCAGGTAGTGCTTCTTTGAGGGGACTATACTATCAGCACAGAATGACTTTTTATGCCTTGGATGTCCTGGAATAGCCCTATTTCATTATTCTTAAAAGTAGGATCAGACGTTTGAGGCCGGGGGGCACCTTTGGTTTAAGGAATATGGTCGCCAGGAGAAGAATCTGTACGTCAGAAATGTCTGGCATGTTTTGCCTACAGATTTTGGCAGGAGGGAGGGAAAGAAGTTCAAGACTCTGAATTCCGTGAATAACTCATTGCTGCTTATCACAAGGTTGGAATTAGAAGTGAGGGCCTCTGAACTGGTCTGACAGAAGCAGGACAGATGGGAGGCTCTCTGATGGCGCTCAAGGGTCGGGGAGAGGCTGATGACCCGGCGCAGCCACTGAGGGGGGGTGACTGGCTGCCTGGGTTGGCAGCTTCATGGCTCTTATCTCCATTTAAGTGGTTGTTTCCATCCCCTTGTGACGGGAGAGGGGATCGAGGTGCCAGGTTACCTAAGGTCATGTAATCAGGGAGAGAGCATGAGTGTGAATCAACATCTCTGATCCCTGAACCCCTGTGCTCTCTGCTCCATCATGTTCCAGAAAAATACAGTTCACCCTTCAACAATGCGGGTTTGAACTGCACTTACATGATGTGTATCGATAGCTTCATCACTAATCATTCAAGTAGAAGAGTTTCAAGTATTTGTTGACATGAGGTTATTTTTTTTAAAAAAAGCTTAATGGCCATGCTATCTGGTTTAGTAAGGTCAGGTCTACAGATGGAGGTGATTTATTGAAACGAAGTCGCGTGTTTTCAGGAAAGAAGGAGAAGTAACCAAGGAGAGCTACAGTCACCTCCCAGCCAGGCATTTCTTTCCTTCCGTTTAGGGATTTGCTCGCTTCAGTGCGATCCGTGTGGAAATGTTTCAGCGCAGCTAGTGGTCACGGCAGAGCATGGCATTCCAGGTCTAACTCCTAAGGCGACGCGCCAGGCTCCGGCCACGGAACATTCGGAGTCCTGGTCCCTGCGTCACACAGCTAGTCTGTCATCTTAGATCTGGTGACTTCTTAGGAGAACAGCATTCTGTATTTGTTAAGAAATGAGAGCATTAAGGGGGGGAAAGGAGACATAGGTAATACTTTGAACAATAAAGCATGAAAATAAAATAAATAAATGAAAGAAATGAGAGAATATACTGCCCCACATGAGCTGAATTTTTTTGCCTTTGTGTCAGTTTTTATCAAGTCATCCCATATTTCCTTTAAAACGTAATTTGTTGTTTAGAATTACACAACAAATGAATACACGTTCACTGTTTCAAAAACGTTCACCAATGTCGGCAAAGCAAACGTCTTCCCAGCCCCCTCCCAGCACCACTGTCTGTGGTGGCTGCTGGGTAGGATTTGGTGTGTTTCCTTCCAGGCCTTTGGAAAATGGAAACTGGAAGATGAATCACGATAGCCTTCATTGTTGCTGAAAGTTGAAATGAATGGTCTATTTTAAAAAGATGTTTCTAATATGCTTTCCTTCCCCTTCCCCCCTGCCTTGGAAGTTTGTCTTCGACGATAAAACAAGACTTGTGGACCGCGTCCGGCTGAACTGGCAGTACGAGGAGGCCAGGAAGAGGTAGGCCGCTCCTCTGCGCGTCCCGCTTGCTACCCCTCCTTTCTCCGCAGGGAGACTGGCTGCAGCATTCCCAGGTGTGACTGCCCACTTACAGTGGGGCCTTGACTTACAAGTGTCCCAACTAACGAGTTTTTCGAGATACGAGCCGTCTCTCAGCCGATTTTTTGCTTTGAGTTGCGAGCTAAAATTCGGGTTACGAGCCAGCTTCAGATACCCCACTGCTAGTTGGCGCAGCGAACGTCACAGTGAACGCCACATCAGCCCAGCATCACGTGTCTCACTTGTTTACTTTAAGATTTGACATACGAGTAATTTGAGTTACGAGCTCCGTCACGGAATGAATTAAACTTGTAAGTCAAGGCCCCACTGTATTTGGAAAGCAGAGTCCGACAGAATATAAAGTAAAACATCTCCTTTTTTGTGTCGCTTCTGAATACATAGACCAGATTTCACGTGCATTTAAAATGGTGACATTCTCAACATTGCAAATAGGTATAAAAGACATGATTTAATAAAAATACAGACTTTTTCAGCTTTCCTTGTCCTCTCGGGTAGTTCAGAACTTTCTACCGCCCTCCCTTCCCTCCCTCCCTCCCTCCCTTTTCTCCTTCCCTTCCTTCCCCCTCCTCCCCCCTTTCATCTGAGCAGCAGCCCCTCAGACCAGGTTAAGCAAAATGGTTTTGTCTCTTCACATGTGGCTTCTAACTCTATAGGTTAATGGGAAAAGTCACACATTTGGGGTTGAAAGATAATTCAGTAAGGATTAGGTCGACAGGTGATAGCAGGACCCAACCCAGTTCATTTTGACGGAGAGAAGGGACAGGCGGGCGTTTCTGTTAACCTGTGTTGTACATCACCTGCCTCCTGAACATCGAGACTTGACCTTGTTTGTGCATTTCCAAGGTTGTCTTTCCTCTCCCCGCTCCCAGCCTTAGCCACGGGGCACGGGCAGAATGGAGAGGCCGTGTGTAGTTGCCACCGGTGACACGGGAGTTTAGGGTGTCACCTCACCCCTGCAGGGTCCCTGCTTCCAATGCTGACCCTGCCCTCGCTTTCATGCCCTCTGTTTAGAATCTCTCTCTTTTTCATTCTGGAAAGAGTCTTAAAACCAAATATTTTCGAGATATGTGCTTCGGAAAAGCTATAAAGCGTATCTTTTTAAAGTTCTTTTGGGGGGTGGGAGAGGAGGCGCGGCATGCCCGTGGGTGCAGGGTCCTGTCCGGAAGCTCAGCGTTGGGGTTGGGCCGGCTCGGTCTACTGTATCATTCATGGAGGTCTGCAAACGCACTTTGTTGCCTTTTTCTAAAATGTAAAAATAGCAACAAAAGCAGATCATCTGACTCCCCGCTGGAGGGCCGGCTGGGGCTGACATGGGCCTTTGTTCGCCCGCCCGGGTGCTCTCCCCGCTCTCCCCCATCTTCCCGGCTTTCCCCGAGGTATTGGTGGGGGGCTTCCCATTCCTACGCGGAGCTCGGCCAAGCCCCAAGCCGGGGCGGCCGCGTGCTGATCTGGGAGCTCAGATTCCCCGCGGCGGCTCCTTCCTCCTCCCAGCTGCTGGGCTTGGTCAGGGTGACTGTCCCTCCGGAGCGCCCCGCGTGTCGGCACACGTTCCTACTGGAGCTGCACACTGTGGGTGCTGGAATGTGCTGTGTTGTCCAAAACGCAGACACTAGGTGGTTGCTGCACTTGGGAGCATAATTGTTACGTGTTTGGCTGTGGCATTTACCAAACATAGCAAGTGATATCGTTGTTTTCTAGAGCTGGTATGCGGAGGTAACGCATTTGGGTAAAAAGTTAAGAATTTGAGAAAATAACTCGGGAGGACACCGCCCTTCCCCAGTGTCTGTCCAGTAAGTGCAGTGTTTTAGGATCGCAGGGACTGTGGCAAAAGACACTGCACTGGAGCGGGGTCCTGGCCCAGCCTTTCTTTTCTTTCTTTTTTAAAATATATATTTTTATTGATTTCAGAGAGGAAGGAGAGGGAGAGAGAGAGAAACATCAATGATGAGAGAGAATCATGGATCGGCTGCCTCCTGCATGCCCCACACTGGGGATCGAGCCCTCAACCCGGGCATGTGTCGTGACCAGGAATTGAACTGTGACCTCCTGATTCATATGTCAGTGCTCAACCACTGAGCAACACCGGCCGGGCTTGTCCCAGCATTTCAACCTTTGTGGGACAGTAGGGGCTCCTGAGAAAGGCCTTTCGGGGCTGCACTGGCAACATTTAAAAAACAGGGATGCGTAGCACAGACGTCCGGGGGAGGAGCATTTTGGCTGTGGTGGGCGGCCACCAGGGGTGCTGTTCCCCATCCTACACTGCACAGGACGCCCCCACACAAAGGATGGTCTCCCCCAGGTGGCACCAGTGCCCAGGCTGAGGACCCCGGCTCTGTGCTACAGGACTGTGACATCTTAGCGGCGCCATCCCTGGGTGATTTCCAGCAGCTGGTCTGTGTGGGTGACCCCCGTAGCTTCACCCCCATAGCGACACTGCTGGGAAACTGGGAGATTGTACTTCCGCTCAGCACCTGCCCTGCTCCAGGTGTTTTGAAGGAATTGTGTTCTTTGTGTGGTGTGATCACATGAGGTCTTTAACCTGTTCGAGAGATAAACTCCTTCACAACTAATGGAAATATGGAGCAGGGATACCCTGGTTGTGTATGGGTGTGTGTGCACACACGCACATACATGCGCACACATATACACACATGCACACACGCCAGGGTATATATGCATGCTTGAACACACACAACACATTCATGTTTACATATATACATGCATATATGCACATGCATTTTCCTTATTTTTATCGCATAATCATACATGCATACACTGTTTTTGTCAAAGGCACAATCAATAGAGAGCATCCACCTTGCCCGTTTTACCCCACCTCCCACTGTTAATGGCTGAGTGCGAAGCCTTGCAGTCTTTCATGTAAACATGGAAATAAGCTAAGGCCACTGTAGTTGAGCGTCACGTGATGCACAGCTTCTGTCGTGTGATAAGCACCCCTCTCTGGATGGACAGCTAGATGGCTGCTGTTTTCCCTTTTCACAAGCAGAGCCCATCTGTTAACAGGCCAGCCTTGCGATGGATGTCTGGGTCTAGAGACAGGTGTATTGACAGTTGTAAAAGATGTCACCAAATCGCCTTCCGAAATGACTTACCCGCTTTACACTGCCACCGACGGGATCGAGCCTCCTGGTTTCTGTATCTCCTTAACACCATTAAATATCATCATTCTATAAATCTTAGTAGCGTAATGGGCGGAGACATTCTCTCCGTTGTCATGGTGACAACGGTGCGGTTTCGCACTGGTGGTGCGTGACTTTGGCTTATTGAAATTGCCGTCTGAATTTTTTTTCAGACAAGTGATCCTTTCAAAGCATGTGAGATCCCATCATTCCTCTGTTCGCAGAGGCTCTCAACCATCCATGGGTGATTTTTGCCCCCAGAGGACATTTTTGTTTGTTGTGGCTGCAGGCACCAAGTGGGTGGGGCCCAGGGATGCTGCTAGACAACCCACAAGGTACAAGACGGCTCCAGAGCGAAGACCCAGGTGGCCCAGGCATCAGTAGCGCCACAGCTGTAAAACCTTCCTCTTGTCTTGCTCCTGAATCCCTACTGTGTGTGGACAACACGGGCCTGGAGGAACAGGTGGTCTGCTGACTCGGGGCATTAGCCCGCTGCCCCGTCCTGCTCACTCGCCTTGCTCCAGCCGCGTGGGCCCCCTCGCTGTTCCCAGACATGCCGGCCTCAACGCTGCCCGGCAGACTGCTCACATAGTGCCTGGAGCAGGCGGAATAGCGGCGCCCCGAGATGCCCATGTCCTAATCCCCAGAACCTGGCCCGTGTTGCTCTCCATGCAAAACCTCCCGGGCTCTGCCATTTCTAAACCGGGAGAAGTTTCTGCATGTGTGTACGGCTTCACTTGTGTATCTAGAGGTGAGATTTTTTTCCAGAGTTGGGAAATCATCAAAATGCAGTGTTGTGGCCCGGCCGGCGTGGCTCAGTGGTTGCAGGCCCGATCCCCGGCATGGGGCGTGCAGGAGGCAGCCCATCCATGATTCTCTCTCATCATTGATGTTTCTCTCTCTCTCCCTCTCCCTTCCTCTCTGAAATCAATAAAAATATATTTTTAAATTATGGTATTGTGGACAATGAGGGGTTTCGTATGTATTTGAATTGAAAGGATGTTGGTGGAAGTGGAACTCATAATTGCAAATGGTAGTATGATTTCTAGAGACTTCTCCAGACCAAACCACCCCTGTCATGACTAGTTTTGTGTTTTCAACTCCGGTCACATGAGATGTGTCCAAACAAGTGCCTCTTCCTTCCCCTGCAGGAGCGCCACCTTGGGCCTTATGATAGGGATATTGGTTAAACTTTATTGGTTAAAAATTTTGGAATTTTTCAAGGCCAGTTTGGAAGAGCAGGTCTCCTGGAAGAAATGTCGATGACGCAGATGGCTCCTTATTTTTAACCTAAGAGCACTTGTTCCAGAACTGTGCACAAACTGTAGCTGTTTCCATAGAAACGCGCGCAGTCCAGATAGGAACAAAACATTCGGCCCATCCAGCTTCGCTGTGTCTTAGTGTTTGTTGCCAGGATGGGTCCTGCTGTTCATCCGTTGTCAGGAATGAGTGTGGTGTGAGGATTCCAGTGGAATTTGATCAGTCGCTTGGATTTTTCTTCATTTCTCAAGTGACTGTGTCTCTGGGTTGTGGGGGTGGAGCTTGGCTGTGAGAAACAAAGGCAGGCGTCCCTCACGTTGTAGCTCCCTCCTCCCCATTCAGGCCGAGAGGAGGCCTGCAGACGGCCTGCTTTTCATTTAAAGTTGTGGCTCTGAGGATCTGTAATTCAAACAGGCAAAGATGTGAGGGCAGGGAGGAATGCTGGGCTATCAGTAGACCCTTACACCGCACATTCTAGATCCAGACTTCTCGAATTTCCCATGTAGACTAAGGAGATGAGCTGAGTGGACACTGGCTGATCGATATTTAGTTCAAGCAGCTGAAGTGATCTCATCGTTCCTCTTAGATCTCAGCTGAGATGTTCTTGAGCGCTTGCTTTTTATTTAAATGGATATTTACACAAAGGAAACGAAGGAGAGCGGACTTAAGGAGCCTCAGATCTGTGGCTGTGACTGACATCTGATGGCCGCGGCTTGGCTGATGCCGCTCCGTCACGTCTCGTCGCATCACGGTCGCGTGGGACCGAGGCTTGCCTGGGCCGCCACTTGCGTTCTGAAAGCAGCAGTATTTCAGGAACGCGCCGAATGCCTGGAGGTTACTCTGGATATGTTCAAATGCCTCAAAGCTGTGTAATACAGAAAGTGCATTTTTTTTTCTTGGAAAAATTCAAGTCCCATTTAAGATTTTCATGTGAATTGTGAGGGTCCGAGCAGCAGCTGCAGCATAAATGCGGTTTCCATTCATGGTTTCCTGGTGCCGGGGTTGTAACCAAAAAGGCATTTGGGCCAAAATACGAAAGGAAAATCGAGTCCTATTTCACTTCTGTCCACGTTAGACCTGTTCGGGGAATCCAACTTGGAAGTCACATAATCAGCATGAAACAGGAATGCTGGACGGAGGCTCGCCTTTCCTCTCTCTCTGCCGTGAGCACAGGGACACAGATTTTAAAGCTTTTAGAGGCATTCGTGAGAGGTTGTACATAGGCCGAACAATGTATTACCTATCAAAAGTGGGAATCAATAAAAAACACAGTTGACTTGCAGGGAGAAAAAGAATCCTCGCCAATTTGAAGTTGCGCTCAGTTCTCTTTAAAAATGAACTTGGAAAAGTGTCTTTTTTGTAAACTTGCATCATGACCTCACTTTGCTTCCATGTATTTAATTTCACTGAAGTGATTTTCAGAAAAGAGGCTTTCTGGAAAGTTTCTGCTGTGTTACCCAGAATCGGATGATGCGCTCGCAGGAGGGTTCCGACCCTGGGCCAGCTGCTCGGCGTGGATGTGCAGGGACGTCGGGACTGCGCAGCCGTGCTCGGCCCCAGGCGGGCCTGTTTCCTCCAGTTACCCTGCCACACTCGGCTGCTCCCGGGGTGGCTCGTTTCCAGGCCCGCAGCGTGGTAGACAAGGCGTATTGTTGTTGGGGCAAAGCCGTCTTGTCCGTCTCTTGGCGAATGTACAAGGGATCATCGAAGGAATCCTTCTAGAGCTTTTGGCTTCCAGGGTAGACAGACAGACACATGTGCCTCCCGACCTGGCTGAGAGCAGGCCCCCAGTGGCTGCGTCCGGAGTGCGGCTACAGGGAAAGAAATCGCACTATGCAGCAGAGGCCAGTATTCTTCAGACTCACGTACGGCTCTGAAATGGACACGCAGTCATTCGCATCATTGTGAAATGGAATTCGTTTTTGAAAAGCACGATTCTTAAGCGCAGACATGCCGGCCTAGTGTTCGGCACAGCCCAAACAGCTTTTCCAGATGTGCTGCAGGAAGTCAGCTCCATCCAGATTTTGTTTCTGCTCCCGAGGTCGTCCCTCAGCGTGTGTCTTTGCAGGTCTTTCTCGCCAGCTGTGGAAACTTATGGTACCGTGTTGAAGTTGGGCCACGGTACTACTTGTTTAACGCCCACAGTGGGCAGAACTTTTGAAATTTGCCCTTTGCCTCTCCTCCCTCATATAATTCCCCTTTTCTGCCTCATTTTCTTTTCTGATAGTGGTGTTCCTTGAGGTTTTCTGGGAAAGAGTAGGGTTATCTAGCTTGCTTCTTCTGCCACTTTCAGCAACGAGAATCCTGGTAAGCATGGCTGCTAACCTGGAGCCAACTCAAATGCAATCTTTTAAAAAATATATATATCTTTATTGATTTCAGAGAGGAAGGGAGAGGGAGAGGGCGACAGAAACATCAGTGATGAGAAAGAATCATTGATTGGCCGCCTCCTGCACGCCCCCACTGGGGATCGAGCCCCGCAACCTGGGCATGTGCCCTGACCGGGAATCGAACCGTGACTTCCTGGTTCATAGGTCGATGCTCAACCACTGAGCCATGCCAGCCGGGCTCAAATGGAATCTTGATCCCATGTATAAACCTCAGAAATCTCAAAAGGCCTGATTCTAAAATACGCCTGCTTTCAGTGTATGTATAAGAATTAGTGCATATTACAAGGCAATGCTGACTTTAGCTGGGCTCAGCTAGGCTTCCCGTGGATCCACTAAATTGAAATGGAAAGTTACGAGGACACAATGGATTTGCTCATTGTTCTTCATCTCTTTTATATTTATTCCTTACCTTTGACTTGTCTTGCTCTATGGTAGAATGTTCCAGAAATTTCATTGGGTATACTGTCTGATTTGGCACTAGTTTATTTGTGGGTCTGCCTGGAGTATATTTTCCTTGGGCATCGGTTATATGACTGCCATAAATTTTAATTACACTAATTAGACATCGGTGGACACCTAACCCCAGTTAGATTGCTAGCTCTATTCAGCTGCCTCTGTCATTAGTTTTTTCAGTGACATGATCTGGCGCCATTTTTCAACATATTCTCAGGAAATGAGTTTTAAGTTAGAAAAGAACGTGTCTAATAAAGCTACTGACATTCAACTATTTTCTTTACCGTATTGGGCAGTTGGATGTGAGCAAAATGTGTACATTTAAACTATAACCTGTCTACTGTGAGTTTTCTCACTGGTTTGGTACTTGAAGGAGTCTTGCCTGGTCAGGTAGCCGAGTGATGGTCCCCATGTGCATGTCTAGTTCAGGAGGAGCCCTGCTTGGTGCAGGGCTGGCCAGCACGTCAATTGGCGGTACCTGCAGGGAGAACAGTGTTGAGAAGGATTCTGAAGTCTGGATCCCGCAGGCAGGATGCCAGCTTTGCATAGTGACACAGGCCCTGGGCACGGGAACTGGGAGCCTCAGGAGCATGCCTGCCATTCCCATTTTTGTGAGGATCGTCACATCAGTGCGTAATGCAAGCCCCTGAGAGCCCCAAGGCCAGTGAACATCCTCCAGACCAGCCAGGCTGCCAGAAAGCAGAGGGTATCAAACATAAGCGGGCATCGCCAGGTGCATGAATTTTGTGCACCGGGCCTCTAGTAAAAATGTTTAAAAAATTCTATTTCTGCATTCAGAGGATACTCTGAAAATACAAGCCACATCTATTTCACTTAATCTGCATTTGCCAACAACCCCAGGACACAAAAGTGGTGCATTCTGTTTGCTGGGCAAACATGTGGGCATTTAGGTGTGTGGAAAGGGACAACAGAGTCTGTATTTTGCACCTCGAGGCTGATGGTGCTGACACATTCAGTGTGGCTGATTAGCTCGTGCCACGCTCATGCCCACGCTCACCGGGGCTGCCTCCCGCCCCCCCTGCACCTGCTGGCGCGTGCGTCCACTGCTCCGCGCAGTCAGCTTTTGGTGACTGTCTGCTGTCTGCATGGCGTTTGGAAGTTCACACACAGTCAAGGTCCCTGAGGCAGGAGAGAGCCCACAGAGCCCCGGGCTCCTCCCTCAGAAGCGCTGTGATGGGTACAGTCGCCTGTGCTTTCTCAAGGCAGGTGTCAGCAGCTCAGCAGGCAGGAGCTGGAAGGCCCGCCCATGTGTCCAGTGGTTTTAGCGGGTGGTGATGGGAGGTGGGGAGAAAAGAGCCAGCTGCCTCCTGCTCTGGGACAGGACCGCGCAGGAAACCACAAGTCCGAAACCACAGAGCACACGGGTGTGGGGAGGACTGCAGCCTCGTGTCAGGTCTTTGACACAAGCCCGATGGGCCAGACCAGGGGAGATTATGCGAAGGACTCACACGTCACTTTTTTCCACATCGCTCCCCGATTCCTCATTGCTGCGACTGAAGGGTCACTCTGTGCAACCATGCAGTGTTTACATAGCGGAGTGAGTTTTTCGAATCAGTGCCTGGTGCCGAGAACGCGCGAAGACAGTTTTGTAAGTTCGTGGATTTCTCTGTTTCCGTTTCTTGCAGAGTCTCAAATATCCAGCAGCAGCTGGCGCAGCTCGAGAACGAGTCGTGGCCGGGCATGGCCGAGGCCGACCGGGACCGGCTGCAGCTCATCAAGGAGAAGGAGGCCCTGCTGCAGGAGCTGCAGCTCATCGTCCAGCAGAGCCGGCCGGCGGAGGACACGGCCCGCCTGGAGGAGGAGCGGAGGCGCCTGGAGGAGGAGATCCAGTGCGCGCGGGCCACCTCCGTGCAGGGCGCCACGGAGAGGTGGGCTGGCCTCGCCGTCCAGGCGCAGGCCCAGCTGCCAGTAAAGAACCAACTCGCAAAGCTAGGCTGTTGGTTAGGGCAGCTACTGCCTGGCCTGCTTCCTCCCCAAGCAGAGAAGGTGGAGGGAATGTGTGCCTCCCCTCTGTCTACCCACCTGTCCACCCACCATCTATTGAGCTTTTATAGGGCATCAGGCACTGGTCAGGGCGCCGGTGGTACATTTTCAAGCAAGTCAGGGGCAGTCTCTGTTATTTGGGCATCTAGGACTTAGACGTGCTTTAAAGAATTTAGCCATTCGAACTAAAATCACTGTGGGGAGTTTATAGTTGAAGTTTTTGTTAGGAAAATATACTCGCTGTCTTTGAAATCCACCAATGGACTGTTCTCTTACCCACAGGATTCTACTTCAGGAAAAAAGAAATTGTCTGCTTATGCAGCTGGAAGAAGCTACTCGCTTAACATCCTATCTCCAGTCCCAGTTAAAAAGGTAGGTGCCTTTAAAGAGAAAGCTCCACTGCATTATCAAGTTGAAAAGGTAGGCGCCTTTAAACGAGAAAGCTATCCTTCACTACCATGTTATGAATACCATGTTATAATAACATGTCCGTGAACTTCACAATTCCTTCAGCTTGGTTTTCTCCACCAGAACTTAGAACCGGAAGGGATGTAAAAGACGGAAAAGTGGGTACATTGTATTTTTAAGAGGAGCTGCTAATACATGATTCAAGGCATATGACCCAACTTGGCTGCAGAATAACAAGTCTGAAGTCAAATTTCTCCAAGGATTTTGTAATTCCCAGCTTTAGGGGGTGTATGTCCATCTACAAACATGCACACGGACCTTATTATTTAAGCTTTTTAAAAAAATGGTATGGATATAGTTTTTTTGTTATGGGTATTTTAAAATATGACTTGGATGCTCAATCATAGGTCTGGTTTCCAAGTCCTTGCTGTATTGGGAAGCACGATGGTAAGGCTTTCTGTGTGTACTTTTCTGCTGTTCCTCGAAAGAATGCCAGGAGGTAGGAACTGTTTGTCGCAGCCCCTGTGAGAAAGTGGGAAGCTGGAAAGGGCAAGGAGTTGGCCACGTGGACTCTGCTAGCCTGCCTTGCAGCTGGACCGGGAACTCAGGCTTGACTCCTGATGTTAGCTAGTCTCCCTCCGACACCCAGGAAACAAAGGGCATATCACTGCAAGTGCCTCCTGGCGCTCGCAGGTGTTGACAGTCCCGCTGCGGTTCACGCAGGACGAGGCAGGCCCTGTTCCCTCGGGAACAGACTGGCTGCTCGCTGCGCCCATCGCAGGGCGGCTTTCCTAAGGGTGCGGGCGCTCTCGTTTCAGCCTGTCTGCCAGCACCCTGACGGTGTCTTCGGGGAGCAGCCGGGGGTCCCTGGCCTCCAGCCGGGGCTCGCTGGCCTCCAGCCGGGGCTCCTTGAGCTCCATCAGCTTCACCGACATCTACGGCCTGCCCCAGTACGACAAGCCGGACGCCGCGGAGTGCAGCCAGCTTTTGCGCTTTGATCTGATTCCCTTCGACTCCCTGGGACGAGAGGCCCCCTTCTCCGAACCCCAGGTTCCCCCGGGCTTCCACAAGCAGAGGCGCTCCCTGGACACGCCCCAGTCCCTGGCGTCCCTGTCCTCCCGCTCCTCCCTGTCCTCCCTGTCTCCCCCGAGCTCGCCCCTAGACACGCCCTTCCTCCCACCCTCTCGGGACTCGCCTCTGGCCCCGATGGGTGACAATTTGGAGGTGCCCGGCCTGGGCACCCTAGACAGACTACGGGCTCAGGCCTCGGCTCTGGGAGAGGAAGACTTGCAGGGCGCAGCGTCCCTGCCACCACCGAATGCATTCCCTGGGGATGGGGAAGGACCTCGCGAGCGAGGACCCCAAGTGGCAGCCATCGCCACTGGTACAAGTAAGTATGGACAAGTCCTGTGGGTCTCCCGGGCCCTGGGAGGAAGTCTTCTGATTCAGGGAAGAAATGGTGTGTAAGGGCACGATGAGTCTTCAGTGACAGCGAGCTTTAAGTTCAGCACCATTGAGAGGACGCGGAGGGGCCTTCCCGCTCTGTCCTGGAAAGGCCATTGAAATTGGCAAAGGAGTCTTGCCCAGGTGTTCGGCTTGTTGTCAGGATGTGCTCAATCCTTGAAGACGAGAAGAGCCACACAGTCTTCTATAGGGTGTCCCAAAATTCATGCAAGAAGTAATTTTGATAGAAAACACAGGTTTATAATTAAAAATTGTAAATTTTTTATTGATTCATAAAGGATACAGTATAGGGTTATGTATGGAATAGCACATCAGGTAAATGGCCTCCACGGCTTTGCTGGCACATATGCAAAGCCGTGGTCTTCATTGGTCTTCGTTGTCCCTGCTCCTGGGCCATCATTGGTACTTGGTGATGCTTATCAAATCGAAGGGATTGAAATCAAAGGGCAACAGATATTAGAATCTGATTCAATAAACCAAGTAAAATTAGGCTTTTATTTGTTGTTGTTGTTGTTGTTGTTAATGCTCACGCAAAATTCAAATCTTGCGTGAATTTTGGGACACCCTATATATTCAGAGGCAGATAGAGAGGTGCCGGGGCCCAGCCGCAGGGAAATCTCTACTTCCCTTGTCTTTATGACTCCATCTCCTCATCCTGCGTCCTTGTAGTTTTCAAGGCTGTAGTTCTGTCGAGAGTGGAAGTGAAAATAATTGGCATCATTTCAAAAGCTGTGCTGGTGAGCACCAGTCATTTCTCCCAGACCCATGTCTCTGGTGGAATTCAGACCGAGAAGCGGAGCCACAGGGAGCTTCGGCCATTCAGTCGCTGGTCATGCAGCTCCTGGCGGGAGGTGCTGCTGGCAGCCAGTGGGCGGAGACCAGGATGCTGCTCAGCCCTGCAGTGCGGGGCGCCCCGCCACGGAGAGAGAGTGGTCCAGCCCAGACGGCAGTAGTGCTGAGGCCGAGGTCCTGACCGCATACTGTTGAGTAGTTTAGCAGCAAAGGGTAGAAATCAAACGTGAATACAGAACCAGGCTGTGTCGTGGGAACAGCCTCGGAGACCCGGCTTCTGAGCCCTGCCTGGTGGACTTGCCAGGTGGGTGGCTTTGAGCACATCCCCAGACATGACTGAGTCCTGGCTTTCCCGCCTTTGAATGAGGTGATCTTTATGGGCTCTTCCATTCACCACCATTCTACCCATGAGTTTTTTTGCACATAACCATGCTGGTTACTATATATACATCTCTATATATAAAAGCCTAAGAAACCGGCTGACCGGCCGACTGGCTGGTAGCTATGATGCACACTGCCCACAGAGGGCAGACGAGTGACAGCAGCTTGGTAGAGTGCCCTCTTGCACTCTGGGACTCCTTGGGAGATGTTGGACTGCCAGTTTTGGCCTGATCCCTACAGGCCAGGCTGAGGGACCCCACCTGCCGGAGGGACCCCACTCACTCCGCAGATGCCCTTCGAGCCCTGGCACCGCCCCAGGTGCGGCCGGCTGGGGAGGGACCGTGGGAGGTTGGCTCCACGGTGTGTCCAGCCCATCTCGCCCAGTCCCGCCCCACCAGTCACCTTCTAATTAATTTCCTTTCAATGTGTACAAATCCATGCACCAGGCCTCTAGTATAAAATAATAGCCTCTGTTAACTCTTACATATTTAACCAGAGACTCATTCTGTTCAGAGGCAGCCCCGGGGCTTTTTGGCATCTATCATTTTATCTTCCCCTCGGTGTTTGCAAACACACCTCTCCTATCCCCAGACGCACTGTTTCTGTCATTTACATAAACAGGTGATCTTCATGCGCTTTGTTGTTCTTTATAATCACAGGTTCAGGGCTCCGTGTTTACTCCTTTCATTTCCAAAAGAAAATTCAAAATAAGGACTGAAGTGCACATCTGTTGTTGCTGAAGCTTACTGTCTCAGTGCCCCTGCCCCCCTGCCAACTCCTCTTTAAAGGCTGAGACATGAGAGTATGAGTCTCATTCTGCAGGGATCCACACGAGGCCCAAGGGCCCTTCTGGGTCAGGGGAAAGACAGGGTGGGAAAGAGAAGAGCTGACTTAATTTCTGATTCTGATTTCTTAGTTCTTCCCTTCCCCTTTGTGGCCTACATTACAATGCTTCAAGCTTAGACCGAAAGGTTGTTGCTCATGCTGTTGTCAGATACTGCCACCTGGTGGTGTATTCCTGCATGACACTGTCAGTTGACAGATCCTTACAAATTAGAAATGACCCAGTGAATGGGTGCTGGTGGGTGCCCCCAGAGGGCTGGGCTGGGTAACCAGTTTCAGGCAAGGACACGGGTGACTCCTTGCTTCCCTTGGTGCTTGTGGACATGCCCGATCCCAGAGTCATTGTCGCTTCGCAAAGTTGGCGAGGACCTTAGCACTCGTTATGTTACCCTGCCCTTCATTTCTGAAACCCAAGGTCACATAGTTCCCTCTGACTTTCCGTGCCAGTCTCGCTAGGTACAGTCTAAGTTTGACCTCAAGCAAGCTTTAGTTAGATAAAATTGTAGGAAGATAAAATTCAAAATTGCCCAAGCATACAAGGCAAGCCCGAGGATATAATATCTTCTGTTACGTTTCAAACTAGTTTGAAGGAACAAGGTGGTACAGAGAAGTACGGCAACAGATTGTAATCTGTAACATTTTTTACATTTTTGCTACAGTTTTATCTTCCCTGAATTTCAGAAGTCCAATGTGTCATCATTTTGAAATACTTTCCATTTTTTCTTTCCCATTGGCATTTGCTAATCTAAATCCATGAACTCCTTGACTTTGCTTATCTGTTCCTTGATGTTTTTATTATATTCATACTTTGTTTAAAATTGTTGGCCCCAATTCTGCCGTTTTTTCACTTTGTGCTCTTTTTTATCTCTTTTTCTCATGCGACACGACAGAAGCGCTCACTGTAAGTGACCTTGGATTCTCCTTCATTCACCTTGTTGGTCAGGCTGTGGCACATCTTCATCCAGTGAACCCGTGTATTCAGGATGCTCGGGGGGTGGGCAAGGGGCACAGCTCATAGTTGTACTTTCATGAAGTTCAGCAATTGCCGTGATTATGATTTCAGCATTAATATCCATGCCTGCTAAAGTTGTGTAAGGAAGAACTTTTCTAAAAGCGTGAAGTCTTTATTCTTCTATATATTTCCCCCCAGACTTTTTAAAAAATATAATTTATATATATACATTTTTAATGCTTTTTAAAATTGATTTCAGAGAGAGGAAGGGGGAGAGAGAGAGAAAGAAACATCCATGATGAGAGAGAATCATCGATCGGCTGCCTCCTGCACGCCCCCCACGGGACCGAGCCCACGACCTGGGCCTGTGTCCTGACCAGGAATTGAACCCTGACCTCCTGGTTCATGGGTCGATGCTCAACCAGTGAACCACACCAGCTGGGCTCCCCCAGATTTTTAATGGCTTTCATGATTTTAATATGCGAAGTGGCAGCTTTGCTCACAGTGTGATTTTCATTATCTTTTCTTTTTGTCAAGTAGTGTTGATGTCCTTAGGTCTCAGTGTCTGTCTGTCTGTCTTTAATGATGAAAAGGTGAAATCTAGAAAATGACTGTTCGGAAGATGTTTATCCCTGACCTCGGGCATTGCTCCCCTGGCCCATCTCGCTGTGCATCTGTTGCCTTGCAGCCTGCCAGCGGGCTGCTGGGTCCGCCGGGAGGGGGCTGCTGTGCGCTCTCTTCTCACCCAGGGCAACTGCTTACCGCATTCCTGCTGCCAGCTCTGCTCCCGGTTGCTCCGTGTTTCAGTGGCTGAGCCTGGGGTCACTGAGGAGGAATTCCTTCATTTCCTTTGTTTCTTCATCCGCCTTGCAACGAGAGAGAAACTTGTCCGAGTCGCACCATCAGCGTTACTAGAAGCGCTTATAGCGCGGTGTTACTCCCTTAAAGCAGGGGTGGGAACGTCCAGCCCTCGGGCCGTATGAGGCCTGCGAAACCATGGGGTCTGGCCCTCCAAGGCATTAGGGGTGAGCTCATTCAATGTCTGACCAAATAGAGCAGGCTCATGTTTAAGGTGTGATTTTGTAGGGCCCGAGAATGATGTTACAAATCTCCCTGTGGCCATTGGCAGGAAAAGGTTCCCCACCCCTGCCTCAAAGGAACAGAAGGCCATGTCGGAGCCCTGCCGAGTGTCAGGGCTGGGAGTAGCAATAGCAGTTTTCGTGTGCTGGGATCCATGCATTAAACCGGAGGGTTCCATCTGCAATTCAGAGCCGGGGACTTTGTGTCCTTCCAGATGGCAAGGGTGATGACAAGAGCTAGACTTGGGAACCCTGAGCTACAGTGTGAGTCAGTGGCTCCAGCCACCCCGGGAGCGGGGCCGGCTTCTGGCCCGGCCCGGGGGGAGCCTCTGGAAGGCCAGCTCCCGGCTGCAGTTGAGACTGAGACCAAGGACCACGGCCCCTCTGTTCTGTGTGTGGTTGACCATGTTTGGATTTCATTGGTGTGTGAACCGTAGTTTGGTTGAAAAGGGAGATGGTCACAGGTGAACTCGTCATTTCCCTCAAGTTGGAGGTGGGCAGCTGCCTAGATTCTCAGTTTCCTGAGCTTAGATGGCGGAAGAAAAGCACAGAGACGCAGAGGGCCAGCGTTATTAGCAGGAGGCGCCCCCACGGCAGGGCGAGGCCCAGTGGGGGCCTGGGACACGTTCACACGTGCGGCAGGAACATGGTGGGCCTATTTGTATTTTATTTTTTAATATATTTTTATTGATTTCAGAGTGGAAGGGAGAGGGAGAGAGAGGAACAACAGTGATGAGAGAGAATCATAGATCAGCTGCCTCCTACACGCCCCCCACTGGGGATCAGGCCCGCAACCCGGGCACGTGCCCTGACTGGGAATGGCACCCTGACCTGGTACATAGGTCGACGCTCAACCACTGAGCCACGCCGGCCGGGCCAATTGGTTTTGCTAAAAGGCACTTGGTGCTAAGAGGGAAGGACGGACCAGCTGAGGAAATGGTGAAAGGGAAGATGCCCTGGTCACCTTTGGCTCTTGATTAAAATAGATAGGAGACAAAAGCAAGCTGCCCAGGAACGGGAGCATCCTAACCCCAGGACAGTGATTCTGGACACGGAGCTGGGCTGCCGGGTGGGGAGGGGGGGACGGGAGTGGGGGGGCACTGCAGCTTGATGGACAGGATTCAAGGGCACGTTTTCAAAGGCTGAGTCTGCATCCTACAGTGTCCTCTGACTCGAAAGTCACTACCTTTTGTTAGGGTTTATTTGGGTACTTTTTAATAATGTTGTTTTCTGGTTATGAAACGCTAGCACATGTTTATTGTATAAAATATGGAAAATACCGAACGGCATAAAGAAGGAAGTGAAAAATGCGCACCCAGTCGGCCAGGGCAGCCGCTGTCCGCCTTCGGGGTGACACGTCCTCCATGAGTGCGACAGTCTCTCAAGCGCAACGCGAAGGGGCTCCACCGCCCTCGCATGTCCTCTGCCCTCACTTAGGAGGTGACAGGAGACTTACAACAGTTCAAGGAGCTTTTACAGAAGTAGCCAGAAGTCGATTGCTTCAATTTTTTGTTTAAAAACAAATCGCGTGCAACGTATTTAAACACATGCACGCACGCGACGGCGTGTTTCTGGGCCGCAGTAGCCGTGTCTGGGCTGGCACCCAGGGTGCGTTCCTGGGCACCGTGGTCTCCGTCCCCCGCGCTGTCTCCTGACCCCGCATGGCTCTCGTTTGTAGCAGTGACTCTTCGAGAAGACGGCGCCAGGAGGCTGGAGAGGAGAGGGCGCCGCGTGTCCGCGTGCCTGTCGGACTACTCCCTGGCCACCGACAGCGGCGTATTTGAACCTCCAGCCAAAAGGTTAGAAGCTGACCTTCCCTCCTGCTCCCTCCGCAGCCGTCCCGCAGCTCGACCACTCAGCGCTAAAGGGACCCATATGGGGCCTCCCACATCCTGGGCCTTGGTGTTGTGCATCCTCACCCAAAGATATTTTTCCCACTGATTTTTTTTAAGAGAGAGTGGAAGGGAGGGGGAGGGGTAGAGAGAGAAACATCTATATGAGAGAGAGGCATTGATTGGTTCTCCCATGCACCCTGACTGTGGCCCAAGATTGAATCTGCAACCGAGGTACTTGCCCTTGACCTGAATTGAACCCATGACCTTTCCGTGCTCAGGCTGATGCTCTAACCACTGAGAAACACCAGCCAGGGCGAGGGGCGCTTCTTTTTTCTGGCTCCTCTCCAGGTTGGAGGGTGGGCCATCACAACCTGCACGGAAGAGTCTGGCTTCAGAGGAGTTTGGAGGCTGGGCCTCGTCCTGAAATTCTGGGGCGACCACTCTCTGGCCCTGGGGGCTTTCAGGCTTCAGCCCAGTGGAGCTGGAAAGGAGGATCCCTACAGGGACCTATTTTTCCTTGGTTCCCTTCCCGCCATGGTTTCATCTCACTTGCTGTTAACGTTTCAGAAGTTCACGTTTGAGCTTTGCCCTGAATGTCACATGTGGCTTTGAAAGGTTCGCAAAGTTCTATTCTGAAACACAGCAGTTCACGGGCAGGTACCCAGTGAGATGCAGCATGGACCCGGGGACTGCTGTGCCCTACAGTCACTGAAGAATTTATTATGCCGTCATTTTTGTTGTTGTTGCTCCTCACTTGAGGATATTTTCCCATTGATTTTTAGAGAGAGTGGAAGGGAGGAGAGGCAGAGAGAGGGGAACATCAATGTGAGAGAGACACATTGATGGGTTGCCTCCCGCATGGGCCCCGACCAGGGCTGGGGATTGAGCCTGCAACTGAGGTACATGCCCTTGGCCGGAATCGAAGCCAGGACCTTTCAGTCCGCAGGCTGACGCTCTAGCCACAGAGCCACCCCGGCCAGGGCTTATGTCGCAATTGAATAAAAGCTGCTCTCAGTACCAAGCACCCCTGACCAGAGAGAGCTTGCGCAAAGGCTGCGCTCAGCAGTGCCTGGGCGCTAACCCTGTGACTTCCCGCTTGTGCTCAGGACTGAAGATGCTGAGGAGCCCGCACAGGGAGACACTCGCGCCATGGAAGGGCCACAGATCCACGTGGGCTATTGGTGAGTACGGCGGGCTCCTTCCTGGTGCTGTAGCGATGCTCTGTAGATTGGGGCCGCCGGCCACTCACACCCCACGCTCAGGCCAGAAGGATGGAGGGACCCGGCGATAGGGGGCTGCTCACCCATCCTGATACCCCGAGCCCGCTGCAGTGGTCCTGGTGAGGGACGCAGGTGGCGGGAAGGAGCACTGAGAGTCACAGCTGGGAACTGTCACCTTGTGCAGCCGGGGCTTCGGGGCCATCACGCAGGGTGGGCTCTTGGGAGAGTTCTCTGGCAAGCTGGCGCCGAGTTGGTTCAGTCTGGCACAGGCAGCAGGCCGGCCCCTGCTCCCCAGAGCAAGGGACCAGCTGGTTTGCAAACGTGCCTTTTTGGTTTCTAATTACAGTGGGGCCTTGACTTACGAGTGTCCCAACTAACGAGTTTTTCGAGATATGAGCCGTTTCTCGGCCGATTTTTTGCTTTGAGTTGCGAGCTAAAATTCGGGTTACGAGCCAGCTTCAGATACCCCACCGCTAGTTGGCGCAGTGAATGTCACAGTGAACGCCACATCAGCTCAGCATCGCGTGTCTCACTCGTTCACTTTTGATTTGACATACGAGTAATTTGAGTTACGAGCTCCGTCACAGAACGAATTAAACTCGTAAGTCAAGGCCCCACTGTAGTTTCAATCGAGCTCAGACCAACAAGGCGGGGCATGCAGGCCCCAGGTTTCCTTTCGCTCGCTCTTGTCATTTCAGTTGAGTGTTTCTCAGCGTTGGCACCAGTGACATTGGGGACCGGATCCTTCTTTGTTACAGGGGCCGTGCTGTGCGCAGTAGGGTGCTGAGCAGCATCTCTGGTCTCCACCCACTAGCTGCCGGGCCCCCTCCCCAGTCCGCACAGTAGAAACTATCTCCAGACATTGCACATGCCCCCCGGGGTGGGGTGCGGCAGGATCGCCCTCCCTTGGGGGCCGCTGCTGTAGTTCAGTCAGAAGCATTTGTACACCGTGGGCACGTGTGGCTGAAGAATTGCTGTGTTATTTTCCAGGCACGACAGTGGCAGCGAGTGTCTCCTCGTGAAAGTGCTCCAGCTGAAGAACCTCGCGGGGCTGGCCGTGAAGGAGGACTGCAAGATGTAAGAAGCCGAACTGACAGTCAAACCAGGGAGTCTGGTTCGAAAAGCGGGGCTGTCAGTTCTCGAAAGAGTCTGCTTTGTTGTGCGAGGCAGATGAAGTTCATGGAGCCGGGCTGCTTGTGCTGCAGCGACACTAACAAAGGGCCAAGTGCTCCTTATTGGCCGCATTTGGACCTAAAACACCCACCGGGGTCACTGGGCTGGGTGGTGACGAAGCCACACTCAGCTCTGTGAGCTGATGAGGTGCCCGTGGAGGTGGCTGAGGGCTCCCTGGGACTTGCTCACCCCCTGCTTCCTCTTAGCTGAGAAAAGGACTTTGTCTGGAAGACCTGGCATTGCCGCCCACGGGCGTCCAAAGAGTGAAACACGTGTCTGTGCGTGAATCGTGCAGACCCTCAGTAGCCTGATCTGTGCTTCTCTCCTCTCTGCTTCCAGACACGTCCGCGTCTACTTGCCGTCGCTGGACTCCAGCACACCAGACACCTACTGCTCCAAGGCGGTGGAATTCCAGGCCCCCCTGGTATTTAATGACGTTTTCAGAATCCCTGTGCACTCAAGCATGTTGACGTTGAAGTCCCTTCAATTATATGTGTGTTCCGTGAATCCGCAGCTGCAGGAAGAACTGCTGGTATGGCCTGCGCATGTGCAAGCTCCCCTCCCCCCCTCCTGTCTTCTCCCTTCCCTGCTTCCCTCCTTCCTTTGTTTTTCCCTCATGCTTTCTTTCTTTGTCTGCCATTCTTTCTTCATCCCTCGTCTTTTGTTCTTCTCTGTTTCTTTCTTAGTCTTTGTCTGTCTTCCTTTCTTTGTCTCTCTGCTTTCTTTGTCTTTGTCACCCTCTCTCCCTCCCTTCATTCCTTCCCCTGTCTCCCTCCCTTCTTTCCTCTCTGTCTCCTCCTTCTGGTTTCCTGTGATGGGTTGCTTAGACGTTGTCCTGTTAAGGGTCTCTGTAACTGGGAGGACAGAAGGGGACGACAAACCAGCTGTGCTGTCACGTGTTTTGTACATTCTCTCAAATAACACTTGCAGAGCTCCTACTTGACAGCTTTTAAATTATCCCCATTTTTAGTCGAGGGAACTACGTCGGGTTGGCAAATAAGAACATAGGATGGTCTGTTAAATTTGGATTTCAAGTAAACTATAGATACCTTTTGAGTACAGGTATGTTCCATACAGGATTGGGGACATGCTGATACTTAAAAAAACCGGTGCTTATTTGGAAGTCAGATTCACCTGGATGCCCTATATTTTACCGGGCAGTCTGCCGCCAGGCCCGGGCCACCCACTGCCCGCCCAGGGCTTGCGGCCAGAGTGCTTTCTGTCCAAGGCTGGAATATTGCCCTTTGTTCCTGGCCCCGCAGCAGCAGAATTAGCCATTGGAGAGGTCAGCCAGGCCTCTCTGGTTTCCGAAATCCCTGAGGTCATCAGCTGCTCCACAAGCGGCAGACCCTGAGCCCGACCCAGCACTCCAGGGTGGCCATTCTCAGCCCCTGTTCCCCTTCTAGCTTTCTTTAAAAAAAATATTTCTAATGATTTCAGAGAGGAAGGGGGAGAGAGAGAGAAACGTCAATGAGGAGAGAGAATCATGGATTGGCTGCCTCCTGCACGCCCCCTACTGGGGATCGAGCCCACAACCCGGGCATGTGCCCTGGAACCATGACTTCTGGTTCATAGGTTGATGCTCAACCACTGAGCCACACGGGCCGGGCTTCTGGTGCTTTCTGATTGGGCTGAACAAGCAATGGAGGAGCCGTCCCTGTCCCCATTAGGGTCCTCTGTAACCACTCTCATTTGATTGCAGCCCTTTGAATGGGGTGAAACATTTGACCTCCTCTCTGGTCAGGATTGGGGTGACCTGGATGTTCCAGAAGATTCGTGTTGGTGTTTTAGTGGAAATCACTCACTGCCTGTTCTGTTTCTTTTGAACACCGCGCAGGGCATTGCTCAGATTAACTTGGCCAACTGCAGCGGCCCGAGTGAAATGCAGCTGCACTGGTACGCGGTGCAGGTGTTCACCAGCCCCGAGCCGCCCCGGCTGAAGGAGAGCCAGCGGGCCGAGAAGAGCGGTGCCCGGGACCCCGTGCACACCGCTGCCGCCGCCGCCGCTGCTGCCACTGCTGCGGCCGCTGCCGCTGGGAAGACGGTGCGTGTGCCTGGCTCCGGAGCAGCTCGCTCCGCTTCCTGGCTTGAGACGGGCTGTTATCAGGGAAGGGCCTCTCAGAAGCCGCAGTTTCAAGGGAAGTCATAGAAATGGAATGTCTCGGTGTGCATGGCTATTCATGATAGTGTCTTTTTTTAAAATAGTTTTAATTGATTTTTACAGAGAGAGGAAGGGAGAGGGAGAGAGAGAAACACCAATGATGAGAGAATCATGGATCGCCTGCCTCCTGCACGCCCCATACTGGGGATGGAGCCCGCAACCCGGGCCTGTGCCCTGACCAGGAATCGAACCGTGAACTTCTGGTTCATGGATTGACGCTCAACCACTGAGCCACGCTGGCCCGGCATGATCGTGTTTTTTAACATGAACACGTTCATGATCATGAATGGCACATGGGTTGTTTTTAAACGTGAACCTTCAGCTACAGGAAGCCTGCTACCAACACTGGGGAGAGCAGCCGAGGGCGGCCACCAGCCGGGAGGAAGGGCCTCAGTGAGGGGTGGGCGCCATGCCTGTCGGTCTGAGCTGGTTCTCAGACATGTCCCTGTCCTCCCCCAGGACGCGGTGACGGTGCTGCTGGCCAGAACCACAGCCCAGCTGCAGGCAGTGGAGAGAGAGCTGGCCGAGGAGCGTGTGAAGCTGGAGTACACGGAGGAGATGGAACGGAAGGAGGAGCAGACCGAGGCCCGATCCGAGCGGTGAGGATCCTGGAAAGTGGCAGGGAGGGGACGAGGCGTGGCTGTGTCGGTGTCGGTCGGCTGTGGCTCTGGGAACAAGTTGCTTTGCTCATTCACACTCTGTAGCAAGTGCTGGGCGATTCTTCGGAGAAGCTGATTCTCGGGGGGAACTGGATGCTGAGCTCGGGCAGGACTGTGACCCCTGCCCCCTGCTCTCCGTGGAGGCTTTTCCCCTTCCCCTTCTGTTCCGGGATTTCTCTTAAAGAGCGAGACTATTGAGTGACTCTGCTCTGCCAGCAGTGAATACAATACGGTCCCTTTAAGTTTTTTAACAGCTGTATTGAGATATAATCTACCTGCCGTACAATTCAGCCATTTAAAGCGGACAATCCGGTGGTTTGGAGTACAGTCTCAGAGCTGTGCCACCATCACCACAATCAGTTTTCATCGGGCCAGAAAGAAACCCCACACCCATTAGCAGTCAGCCCTCCCTCCTTCCCCAGCCCCTGCGGCCGCTGATGTGCCGGCAGCTCTGCGGGTTCACCCGGTCTGGGGATTTCATCCAGGCGGAACCTCGGGATGGCTCTTCCGCTTTGCCGGAAGCGGCCTGTCGGGGAGCCCTCGGCGCGGTACAGCGCCGCCTGCACAGAGCAACCATTCAGATGCCCAGCAGCTCCAGTGAATCGGCTTCTGTCCCATCCTTCCCAGAGGCGCTCACGTGGCTTCCCTTCCACGGTTTTCCATAAGGAGCATCCCATTTCCAGAGCTTCCCGCTGCCTCCTGTAGCTCTCCCCAGCTTTATTTGAGAGGACTGTCTTTTACGGAGGTTGGAGGGCGGTGCGTGGCTGAGGGGAGCGCACTGTGTTCGGGGCCAGGCAGGAAGCTGGGAGGGGCCTGGGGAGGGGCTTCGGGATTCTGGCATGTTCACGGGGCGCAGTTGGGTGATAAAGGCAGACAGAGCCTCTTAATGAAAGGCCTTGTGGCATTGTCTCCCCTGGAAGCCGTGAGTGCACTTTTATAAGGAGAGCAGCTGCAGCGGTCGGAAGCCAGTCCTGGCGTCTCTGTTGCTGCGCCCTGAAGGCAGCAGGGACCGCCCTAGGGTGAGCGTTCCATGCGCTTTTGCCATGTCTGCCTCCAGGAGCTGGCAGGCCGACTCGGTGGACAGCGGCTGCAGCAGCTACACCCAGACCAGCCCCCCGCACCCGGAGCCCTGCTGCAGCGGCGTGGACCCCATCCACGGACACCCGATCGCGGGCCAGGCAGATCCTTACCACCCCGAGAAGCGCCAGCCCCCTCCTCCGAAGGTAAGCAGAAGGGACGAGGGGTTGTCAGGAACCCCAGAGGCTTTGCCAAACAGCGCCCGGCGGACAGCGCCCCACACACACCCTTCAGGTGAAACCGAGGGAACGGGTGGGGAGAGGGCCAAGGCAACCGAAGCTGACAGGCTCAGACGCAGTAGAATGACACATGTGACTGAGCGACAGCCCTAGTGACCGTGACTGAGGGGGATGTGCTGTTGGACTAGGGGCGAATGTGAAGGCGCTGTTTCACTGAGAGCCGAGGGAAAGCCGGGACCGGCTTCAGCTCAGTGACCGGGACCTTAGGAATGTGTGTGAAATTCAAATGAGAAAGAAGGCAACTAGTTGGGAAAAGGGTTGACTTCCACTCCTTCACCTGCCGTCTGGGGATGACCCCGTCCCATCTCCAGGGCCACCCACAGTGCAGGCTGTTGGGGGCGTGGAGGGGGACTCGCGGTTTTGGACACTTGCTCTTCTCCCTTCGGGATGTCAGGAACAGTGGAGCGTCCTTTTGCCCCCTCTGTTCACCTGATCTTAGTTGTGGCCATCGCCACATCTTCAGGGAGGCCACCTTTCAGGCTTTCGGGGACAAATGTCTAAGCCTTAGACTCTAAGGGAAGCAGTGCAGCTGGGAGGTACCGCATCAAGGCTCTATGGAAACTTTGTTCCCAAACTGTTCAGCTCATCAAAACATCTTATCACCATGCACCCGACCTTACTCCCAACACAAACACCGAGAGAAGTGAAGCCTGCCCCCTCGGAGCTTCCCAGGCCACAGCGCATGCGCCGCCACCTCCGAGGAGATGGGGGCTCGGCTGACTTCGGAACCCCTTCGCAAGCGTTGGCCCAGATCCCAGGGAGTGGCTGTGGGAGGCTAGTACGTGTGTCCCACTCCTCCAACTTCTCTTTTTTTTTCTCTTTTAATAGATTATTATTGATTTCAGAGAGGAAGGGAGAGGGAAAGAGAGAGAAACATCCATGATGAGAGAGAATCATGGATCGGCTGCCTCCTGCACGCCCCCTACTGGGGATCGAGCCCACAACCCGGGCATGTGCCCTGACCGGGAATCAAACTGTGACCTCCTGGTTCATTGGTCGATGCTCAACCACTGAGCCACGCCGGCCGAGTCAACTTGTCATTTTAAAACACTTCCAATCTATGGAAAAGTTGCGAGACTAATACAACGAAGACCCATATGCCTTCACCTAGATGCCCTGATAGTTAGGTCCTCTCTGCGTTTGCGTTCTCTCCCTCCACGTGTGTGTGGGCAGCTGCTGGGCATCACAGAGGCAGCAGCGCAGAAACCGGAAGTCCTGCCCTGGGGGAGGCAGGCACCAGAGAGGGCAACCAGTGAAATCGGTGTTTGAGGATCAAAGACGCTACTGCACGAGGAGATGGTGGAGACGCGGGCTTTACGTTTCTGAAAGATTTACCATCTTAGAAAGGACTGACGTTTAGAAATGCAAATTTGCATTTACATTTTAGAAAGGTCAGGATTGTAAAATGGTGTAGCCACTATGGAAAACAGTGTGGAGGTTCCGCAAAAAATTAAACAGAACTCCACATGACCGAGCAATCCCACGATTGGATATACATCCAAACAACTGAAAGCAGGTCTCCTCGAGATATTTGCACACCTGTGTTCACAGCAGCGTTATTTACAGTAGCCAAGAGGTGGAACCAACCCAAGTGTGCACTGATGGGTGGATGGATAAAGAAGATGTGGTGTATGTGTGCAATAAAGCATTAGCCTTAAAAAGGAAAGCACGTCACATGCTACACATGGATGACCCTCAAAGACACTGTGCTAAGTGAAATAAGCCAGTCAGAAGAGGACACGTACTGACTGTATGACTGCACTAACCTGAGGGGACGAGAGTAGACTCATAGAGAGGGGAAGTAGGTGGTGGG
>NW_005871590.1:225118-230231 GCF_000147115.1 Myotis lucifugus | reverse complement strand
GGGAGGGGAGTGGGGATTGGGTGTTCAGTGAGGACAGCGTTTCCGTTTGGGAAGATGGAAAGTTCTAGAGATCAGTTCCACAGCAATGTGAGTGTATTTGACACTCCTGAACTGTACACTGAGAAATGGTATGTGTTTCTTCCGATGAACAAGAAAGAAAGGCCGTGGAAGCCTCCTGGAGAAGGCGATCTTTGAGCAGAGGCCTTAAGGGAGGCCCGGAGCCTCACGTCGGGCTGGGGAAGGGTGTCGGGTAGAGGAAGCGCAGGCGCTGGCCTGGCCTGGGGGGTTGAAGAAGGGACCGTGAACTGAGGACAGGATGTGAAGGGGACAGGTCATGGAGGGCCCACTCAGCACATTCCCTTTTTTTTTCTAAGACAGGGAAACTGATGGATGGTTTGAGCCCAGAGACGACATGATCTAACTTCAGGTTTTGTTGTTGATTTTTTTCTAAAGTCATTTATTGACATGAAATTCACATAAGACGAAATGAACAGTTCACTGGCATTGAGTGTGTTCACAGTGTTGTACGGCCACCATCTTTGTCTGGTTCCAGCACACTTGTCACCCCAAAGTGAACCCCATACCCCTGGGCATCACTCCCCACTCCCGCCCCCAGCCCCTGGCAACACCAGCGAGCTTCCCGTCTCTGTGGGTCTGCCAGTTCTGGACGGTTCGTGTAAATGGAATCAGACGACACGTGTCCGTTGGGTCTGGCTTCTCTCACTCAGCCCAGTGCCTTCGGGGTTCATCTGCGCTGTGGGTCTGTGGGGCCGTCAGCCCTTCCTGCGGCTGAGGAGTGTCCCTTGCTCGGCCGCCACGGTTCCTGTATCTCCTCCTCCGTCCTCCGTGCTGTTGGGACTGTTTCCACCTCTCGGCTAGTTCAGTAACGCTGCTGCGAACATGCGTGCGCAAGTACTTGTTTTGTCAATGAGAAGAAGACGTGACCTTTGTAGATTTGAGAAAAGACTTCTTTATGTGGGCCCAACTGAGGACATGCCCGAGAGCAGAGCCCAAGAAGCCTGAAGCCCGGGTCCGGCTACAGGCGAGTGAGTGGGGGGCTTTTATAGGTGGGAGGACGCAGAGAGACGGCGCTGTGTCAGCAGCCTCATGAGTTCCATACGTTCAAGGAAACAGCGCCGCCGGGAGGGAATGCACAGATAAGGGAGGGTCAGCACGTATCTGGACTCGGGGAGTCAGGGAGTCATGGGAATGGGTCTGGAAGCAATTATTTTGAAACCTTTATCAGGATGTAGAAAGAACAGGGCCTGCCTTCCATAATCATTTATCTTTGTAATTGGACTGGGAGGGAGTGTACGTGACTAGCTCCACGGAAGGCCTGGCTCAGGAATTTGCCGTGTTCCCTTGGTTACCGCTCAGGTTGGGGCAGCTTAGCCGCCCTCTCCTTTCTCAGCAGCGAATTCCTATTCTCCGGTCTCTCGGGTACACTCTTAGGAGGGGAGAGGCTGCATCTGGCTTCGGTTTCAGTGGGATCCCCTGGGTGTTGAGAGGAGATTCAAGGTGGGGGGGCGGGCATGGAATCGGGGAGATGGGTGAGACTCCTACAGCACCAATCGGGCACAAGACCACGGTGCCCCAGATGGAGGGTTGGTGACAGGTGGTCAGAACATGCGTAATCTTGAATATGGAGCCAAGAGGATTTGATCCTGGACCCGATACAGAGTGTGTGAGAGAGAGCAGGGCCCAGGAGGACAGGGGACTTTCTAAAAATTTTTAATTTTTAAAAAATTTTTTTAAACTTTTAATTTCTTTATTGATTAAGGTATTACATATGTGTCCTTATCCCCCCCATTACCCCCCACACACTCATGCCCTCACCCCCCTGTTGTCTGTGTCCATTGGTTGGGTTTATATGTTTGCATACAAGTCCTTTGGTTGATCTCTCCCCCTTACCCCTACCCTCCTTACCTTCCCTCTGAGGTTTGATGGTCTGATCGATGCTTCTCTGTCTCTGGATCTGTTTTTGTTCATCAGTTTATGTTGTTCATTATATTCCATAAATGAGTGAGATCATGTGATATTTATCTTTCTCTGACTGGCTTATTTCGCTTAGCATAATGCGCTCCAGTTCCATCCATGCTGTTGCAAATGGTAAGAACTCCTCTTTTTTTACCGCAGGGTAGTATTTCATTGTGTAGATGTACCACAGTTTTTTAATCCACTCATCTGCTGATGGGCACTTAGGCTGTTTCCAAATCTTAGCTATGGTGAATTGTGGTGCTATGAACATAGGGGTGCATATATCCTTTCTGATTGGTGTTTCTAGTTTCTTGGGATATATTCCTAGAAGTGGGATCACTGGGTCAAATGGGAGTTCCATTTTTAGTTTTTTGAGGAAACTCCATACTGTTCTCCACAGTGACTGCACCAGTCTGCATTCCCACCAGCAGTGCAGGAGGGTTCCTTTTTCTCCACATCCTCGCCAGCACTTGTCGTTTGTTGATTTGTTGATGATAGTATTATGTTTTTACTAGAGGCCTGGTGCACAGATTTGTGCACCGGTAGGGTCCCTCAGCCTGGCCTGCGCCCTCTCACAATCTGGAACCCCTTGGGGGATGTTGGACTGCTGGTTTTGGCCCGATCCCTGCAGGCCAGGCTGAGGGACCCCACCAGTGCACGTGCACCAGGCCTCTAGTATGCATATAAGATCTTTGGTTAATCTCTTGCCGCCCTCCCCCCTCCCCCCTTCCCTCTGAGTTTCATCAGTCTGTTCCATGTTTCCATGCCTGTGTGTTGAGCATCTGCCACCTGGTGGTCAGTGCGTGTCATAGCTACCAGTCGAACCGTTGAACGGTCACTTAGACTTTTATATATATATAGATTGATTTCAGAGAGGAACAGAGAGAGAGAGAAATAGAAACATCATTGATGATAGAGAATCATTGATCGGCTGTCTCCTACATGCCCCACACTGGGGATCAAGCCTGCAACCCGGGCACATGCCTTGACCAGGAATGGAACCATGACCTCCTGGTTCATAGGTCAACGTTCAACCACTGAGCCACAATGGCCGGGTGACACAGATACTTTTTTTGCATGAAAAAGGGCAAATAGGGATCCTTGTCAGAGGAGGAGGGGCTGGCAGATAGCAGACATTCCGGGTTGGATGTGTGAAATGTGAAATGCCTGTGAGAGCTCCAAGCGGAGAAGGCAAGGACGTGGTTGTGCCTGCAAAGTTCATTGCTATGTTCTAGAAAAGTCGTGGTAATAAACGAATCACTGTCTAGGTGGATAAGGAAACCAACACAGAAGACCTGTTCCCAGAAGAACTAGCGAGTCTGCCGAAGGAGAGGCCCAGCCGCAGGGCCCGCGCCTCGCCTTTCGTCCGCAGTGGCACGATCGTCCGCTCCCAGACTTTCTCGCCTGGGGCACGGAGCCAGTATGTGTGCAGAGTAAGTTGGAGTTCCTTTGCCACCCCACCCCCCGCCGGTTGTGTTTTCATTTTTACTTTTTATGCTAAAAGACATGAGTGTTCTCACAGCTAAGCCCGGTAGTGAACAGCATGCTTGTGTGGCATGTGAATCCCTGCTGGTTTCATCTCCCCGCCGTGCCCGTGCACATCTAAGTGCATTTCTTCTGGATTCTAGTACATTTCCCGCCAGCCTCTGTGTTGTGCACGCGCCGATGCATGGTCAGGAGGCCGGGGAACTCATTTCTACAGTCTAAGCCAGGGGTGGGGAACGTCCAGCCCGTGGGCCGTATAAGGCCCGCGAAATCATGTGGCCTGGCCCTGCCAAGGCGTTAGGGGTGAGTTAACGAAATGCCTGACCAAATAGAGCAGGCTCATTTTTAACTTGATGATTTTGTAGGGCCCCCGAATGATGTTATAAATATCCCAATGGCCCTTTGCGGGGGGTGGGGGGAGGGTTCCCCACCCCTGCTCTAAAGGATAACAAATGGATATAGGGACTATGCTGAGGGGGTTGAGATCAGGAAGTCGGGTTGCCAAAGCGGGGAGTCCTGACGTGGCTGTGTCGGAGCCCCCGGGGGGCTCGGGCCTCGCACACTCGGGCCCTGAGGCACAGGGTTCCGACTCCCCACGTGTAGATTCACACCCACGGGTGATGCGGGAGGCGCTGGTGTCTGGTTCCACGCCCAGGGGTCGCCACTGGTCGCAGTGGGGCTGGCCATCAGCTCTGGGATGCTTCCTGATGGGCGATTGGCGTGCACGCAGGGCTGAGAACGTGAACAGGCGGAGGGGAGACCCAACTCCCCGTGGTCCTTGGAGAAGGGACAGCGTGGTGGAGGTTGGCAGACAGCGCAGTGTGACAGCCACGCACAGGCTAGGAAGGAGAAGGGCTTTTATTTTTTTTATTTATTTATTTTTTTTAATATATTTTATTGATTTTTTACAGAGAGGAAGGGAGAGAGAGAGTTAGAAACATCGATGAGAGAGAAACATCGATCAGCTGCCTCCTGCACATCTCCCACTGGGGATGTGCCCGCAACCCAGGTACATGCCCTTGACCGGAATCGAACCTGGGACCTTTCAGTCCGCAGGCCGACGCTCTATCCACTGAGCCAAACCGGTTTCGGCAGGAGAAGGGCTTTTAAGCAGGAATGGTGTTGCCACGATGTCCGGGGAGGACATTGGATTGGGGAGAACTTTGACCCTCCTGCTCCCCTGAATTGGACTTGTTGCAGGGACTGCCTAGCAGCTGGCCCATCAGGTCAAAGCCAGAGTCGATCACACGACGTAAAAAGCCCTCCGACCCGTGCGGGCGGCCCCGGGACTGCGGTTCAGGGCTCCCCACGCCACCCTCAGGGCCAGTGATTCGCTAGGACTCACGGAACTCAACAGGCCCCGATTCTATTGGTGATGGAGGTGGTTTGCCGAATAGACCAGAGTCAGCAGAAGGAAGAGGCGCCTGGGCCGAGCTCGGGAGAGACCAGGCCTGAGCTGCTGGGTGATCCCAGCAGAGCCGCGCAGGCCGCCGCATCTCTCCCAGCAGTGACAGGCGATAGCACGCAGGGCATTGCCAGGCGGGGAAGCTCCCGGAGCCTCGGCCCCGGTGTCTGCGGGCGTGGGGCGTTGGCACAGTTGATTGCCTGCATGGCTGACTGGTGTGCAGCCCCTGCAGAGGGCCAGCTGGTG
>NW_005871590.1:211941-225018 GCF_000147115.1 Myotis lucifugus | reverse complement strand
ATGAACCACACGGTCAGCAGAGACCACGTGGCCTGGTCCAAGGTCCCCAAAGACACTTAGGACGTTCCAGGGCCTTGCAGGCCACCTCCCAGGAACTGGCCAAGGACCGTCCTTGGGGCCAGGTGGATCCTTTGCGGCAGAGTGAGCAGCAGGGCTTGGTGCCAGGTGGCCCGAGCTGCCCTGTGGCCACGTTGGCGACACCTGCTTCTCTCCTTTGCCAGCAGCGACGGGTGTGGGCCACGGCAGCCCTGGGTAGCACAGGGTTGGCCCGGGCACTCCTACCCCGTCAGGATTCAGCCCCGAGGGGGCCCACGCTTCATCAGGCGGCTGGAGGCGCTAGATGGAAGGCCACCCTCACGTCCCCTCCTTATTCTAGACCAGCAGTTCTCAACCTGTGGGCCGCGACCCCTTTGGGGGTCGAACGACCCTTTCACAGGGGTCGCCTAAGACCATCGAAAAACACATATATAATTACATACTGTTTTTGTGATGAATCACTATGCTTTCATGATGTTCCATTTGTAACCATGAAATTGGGGGTCACCACAACATGAGGAGCTGTATGAAAGGGTCGCGGCATTAGGAAGGTTGAGAACCGCTGCTCTAGACTCGCGGACACTGGGGGGCAGATGCCAGCCCGCTCATGGGGAGGTGACGGAGCAGGAGACCCTCTCCCCCCAGGGGGCGGCTTCCGGCTCCTGCCTGCTCTGCGCCCGGCCGAGGAGCAGGCGTTTACCCTCGATGCTTTCAGAGGCCTCTTTGTTCTCATATATGTTCCCAGTGCTCGGGAGGCCCGGCACGCGCTGCCTGAGTATTTGGCGTTAATGGGCGTGGACAGTCAGGCCAGAAGGCAAGGCCTCTGGCTTTCACACAGTTGCACATTGATCCCGAAGCAGAACCTGCCGCCAGATGAAACGCGCAGCGTCGTGGCCGCCATAAAGGAGGCATTCTTCCTTTTCTGTTTGAAGGCAGCCTTTCCCGGGGGCCGGGCCGCGGGGCGCCCCGAGGGAAGCCGCCTGTCCTCCGGGCGCGAGCTGCTTTGCTGGGAGGCTGCTTTCCCAGATCCGGCCCGAACCAGCCGCACAGCCGCTGTCAGACAGCGATGAAGAGTGAAGATGCAGAGTGAAAAGTGCTGGGGACAGTGCTGGCTGTCCCAGCGTCACACATCAGCCCCAGGCCCCCTGCGGCTGGCGGGACAGTGTTGTTGATTCGGCCGATCAGATCAGCAGGGGAAGCTGGAAGCTCGGGTGGTGCAGTTGGTGGTGCAGTTGATGGCCGAGAAGGAGGGCTGGGTGGAGATGGGGGTGGTTTGCTCATTTGTTTTTCTGTGGGGTTTTTTTGTCTTTCGTTTTACTTAAAAAGTCTTGTGTAGGTTTTGTTTTTACTGAAACCAAGAGTCTTGGTAAAACTGTACAATATACATGCATTTGAGTGCCTGTGAGGAGAAGGAAATAGCTCAGATCAGAGCGCAGGGAGAAGGCTGCGGACTTGCGGAGAAAGCGTTTCTGACCCGCGTTGTTTTTGGTGCAGCTTTACCGCAGCGACAGCGACAGTTCCACGCTGCCCCGGAAGTCCCCCTTCGTCCGCAACACTTTGGAGAGACGGACCCTCCGCTACAAGCAGGTGTGTGCATGTGAGCTAATACGGAATCCACACTTCCCCGGGAGTTATTCTTACAAACCTTCATAAAAGCAGTCTTTTAGGTCGTATTCATTAAAAGGTCATTTATTTATTTCCTTGTTTACTTGGGTAAAAGTTTAAAAAGCCTAATGATGTCAAAACGTTACCCATGTTTCTTAATTTCCTAAGATAACATCATGATCTAAGATGTAAAATAATTCGTGTTCTTTACATTTTTTAAAAATACACTAGTATTTTTATTGACTTCAGAGAGGAAGGGAGAGAGGGAGAGATAGAAACATCCATGATGAGAGAGAATCATGGATCAGCTGCCTCCTGCACGCCCTCCACTGGGGATCAGCCTGCAACCCAGGCCTGTGCCCTGACCGGGAATTGAGCCAGTTCATAGGTCAACGCTCAACTACTGAGCCACGCCAGCTGGGCTCTGGGATTTTAAACAAAAACACTTGTATGGTTTATGACATGCTTCCCCCTTATTCAGCGCATTGTTAATATTCCATGTCAATAGTTTAACTTTTTCCAATGGCTGCATTCTATACTGACCTTGTCATTTATTTAATAAGTTTCCTCATGTTATAGATATTTAGTGTGTTTTTCTTTTGTCATGAACCTTAATTGGATCACTTCTACACACCACCAGTTGTGCCTTTCAAATGCAAGTGAAAATGAATTTCAGAATGAAAGAAAATACACGTTTTGGCTTTTGGTATATATTGTGAAATAGCATTTTAGAACGATGATGCCCATTTTTTGATCCTGCCAGCCCCATAGGGGAGGGTCTGTTTCTCCACACCTTTGCAAATACAGCCATCGTCATTACAGAAAAAAAATTGCTGTCATTAACTGGATATTGAACCAAGATTTAAATTAATCTCTCCCAAATCTATGTTGTGTTTGGTTTTTTAACACTGGGCCATGTGAAGACAAATACCTCCCTGATAACTGTACTCCATTGTCTCCTGTATTGGGGGGAAAGAACCTTCTAGAAGGCCCGAGCGTGTGCTCACGGCTGTGGTCTCCTGCAGTCCTGTAGGTCATCCCTGGCCGAGCTCATGGCCCGCACGTCCCTGGACCTGGAGCTGGACCTCCAGGCGTCGAAAACTCGGCAGAGGCAGCTGAACGAGGAGATCTGCACCCTCCGCGAGCTGAGGCAGCGCCTGGAGGACGCCCAGCTCCGAGGCCAGACCGACCTCCCGCACTGGGTGCTGCGGGACGAGCGGTTCCGGAGCCTGCTGAAGGAGGCGGAGCGGCAGGTGAGCGGCCAGGGCCCCGCACGGCCACTGCGGTGCCCGCGGGCTCAGAAGGAAGCCTTTTAGGGGGTCAAACCCTCATGGCAGCCGTCCCGCTCTCGCCTTGCAGCTGGGTCTCTCTGTCCAGCGCGGTGTTCTGGGTCCCACGTCTGTGAGGCCTGACCCTGAGGAGCTGCTGTGAAGGTTCCCTGGGGGGAGTGGGGGCGGCGGGCCTTTCTCCCCTTCGTGCCCCCCGAGCTGGCAGTGGCTTCATTCATTCTTCCTTAAAACTGGAAGTAAACCGTCTTGTTCATCCACTGTTGCCGCTCCAGACCAGACAGACCAAGCTTGACTTCCACCAAGAACAGGCAGCTGAGAAGATGCTGAAGAAGGCCTCCAAAGGGGTCTGCCAGCTGCGGGGGCAGAACCACAAGGAGCCCGTGCAGGTGCAGACCTTCAGGTAGGGGCGCAGCCGCTTCCGGCTCCTCACTGTCAGGCCTCTGTCCTCATCAGCTGACGGAAGTCCCGAAACCCCCCAAGACAGGGTTCCCCGTGCTGTTAGCATCTTCAGGTTTCTTCTGCTCTTTTTATTCTAGACACTTTTTTTCAAGCTATTTATAGTAATAATGTAGGTTCCATTTTTAAAATTTTTCTTTTTTTTGTTAATTTCTCTTTTTCTTTTTAAAAAATATATTTTTATTGATTTCAGAGAGGAAGGAAGAGGGAGAGAGAGATAGAAACATCAATAATGAGAGAGAATCAGTGATTGGCTGCCTCCTGCACGCCCCCTACTGGGGATCGAGCCCACAACCTGGACATGTGCCCTTGACTGGAATAAAACCCGGACCCTTCAGTCCGCAGGCCGATACTCTATCCACTGAGCCACACCAGCTAGGGCTCTTATTCTTTAAAAAAATGTATTTTTATTGATTTCAGAGAGGAAGGGAGAGGGAGAGAAAGAGAGAAACATCAATGATGAGTGAGAATCACTGATCGGCTGCCTCCTGCACATCCTACACTGGGGATGGAGCTCACAACCTGGTCATGTGCCCTGACCAGGAATTGAACCGTGACCTCCTGGTTCATAGGTCTACACTCAACCACTGAGCCACGCCTGCCAGGCATGGTTCCATTTTGCATTTAGTTTTGTTTAAATGAAAATATCCCATGTTGCCATGCAATCCGTTCCCTTTGTTGGCTGTAGTGGCTCATCGCATAGGTATAATTTGCCTGAATACCCCCTTTTATAACCTGTTTCTTTCCAAATGTTTGCTGTTATTAACACAGTGATTTACATATATATCTGTGTTTCACTGTGGCCTTATTTTAACTTCTGATTAAAGCATAACGCACATGCAGGAAGTGTGCATATCCTAGGTGTGAAATAGTTCAGGGAATTGTCACAGACTCCACATGGCAAGAATGAAACATCAGCAGCCTCAGACTTCCCACACCAGAGGGACCGCCGCCTTGAATTCGAATACTGTAGATCAGTGTTCCCACATCTATTCTCATAGCATAAAACTAACCATTTGAAGTGAACAATTCCATGGCACTTAATACAGCCACAGTGCTTTGCAACTACTCCCTCTGTCTAGTTCCCCAACATTTCCATCACCCCCAAAGGAAGTCCATTAGTAGTCACCCCCTCCCCCAGCCCCTGGCAACCAGCAGCCTGCCCCTGTCTCTATGGATTTGCCTGTTCCGGACGTTTCCATCAATGGTGTCATACAGTATGTAGTCTTTTCTGCTTGGCTTCTTCGGATAATGTTTTTCTTAAGGTTCATCTACATTGTAGCATGTGTCAGAACTTCATTCCTCTTTTTTGTTTTGTTTTCTTAATCTTCGCTCGAAGATATTCTTTCCATTGATCTTTTTAAAGAGAATGGAAGGGAGGGAGACAGAGAGAGAGAGAAACATCAATGTGAGAGAGACACATCGATTGGCTGCCTCTCACATGTGCCCTGACCAGGGCCAGGGACTGAGCCTGCAACCAAGGTCCGTGCCCTTGATTGGAATTGAACCTGGGACCCTTCGGTCTGTAGGCCGATGCACCAACCACTGAGCAAACCATCCAGGGCACTTCATTCCTTTTTATGGTTGAATAATATGTGCCTGACTTTTACCCTGAATTTTTTTATACCCTGAATTTTCACTTCCCCATCATAAAAGAACATAAAGCACTGTAGCTACCTTCCTTCAATTCTGATTTAGAACACCTTCATTTGTATACATTATTTATTCATTTTTTAATAAAGCAAATGTTTACTGAGTGCCTGCCGCATGGCAGGCACTGTTCTAGGCACTAGAGACAAACCCTTGCCCTCACAGTCCTTTGTAACTTCTATTCAAATTTAGAGACTCTAGACCGGCTGGCGTGGCTCAGTGGTTGAGTATCAACCCATGAACCCAGAGGTCATTGGTTCGATTCACGGTTAGGGCACATGCCCGGGGTGTAGGCTTGATCCCTAGTAGGGGGCGTGCAGGAGGCAGCTGATCCATGATTCTCTCTCATCATTGATGTTTCTGTCTCCCTCTCCCTTACTCTCTCTCTCCAAAAAAATAAAAAATTTTTCGAAAGTAGAGACTCCATATGCAAACAGATTTGTTGTTGGTATTTCAGTTCAGTTTGTTCTGTGGATAAGGAAAGCTTTCATTGGTATTGCAAGCCTCCTGGCAGCTCTGCTTGCGTTACGTGGGCGTCTAACCTGGAATTCTTTCCCATCGCAGGGAGAAGATAGCGTTTTTTACAAGACCAAGGATTAACATACCTCCTCTGCCCGCCGACGACGTTTGATGTAGTGCTTTGTACACACGAAGTATTTATCTTCCTGTTTTATTTTCATGAAGTTCTTAGACTAGCTAAAGTTGTCTTTAAAATATTTGTGCAAAGCTATTAATATACACATTTTGTAAAAAAACACACATATATCTATACATATATATTTTATAATAGTGACGGCAACAGGGCTTGGTTTTTCCTTGTTGTGAAATTGACATCTCTGAAGACAAGTTATTTTATAAGAGATCAACTATCCTGTTAAGAGTGTACAGTTTTTACGCTGTTTTATTTGATTTAAAGGCTGGAAGACAGAAACGAAGTGAGTTCAGGCAAATTCACTGTATTGTAACTTATTTATAGTACTTTTTTTCCTTGAAGGAAAATACTGACTTTAAGATGTATTTTAAGGCTGAAACTGTATTCCTCAGTATTTGTCATGCAGTAGAATGGAGCTTCGGGGCCGGTTTTGTTTCTGACACAGACATGCAAACACTTTGTGCTAAACTCGTCACTCGTACCAGTGTCTCCTGTGTGCCTTGATTGTGTATATTGTCCACTGTCACACTCACTGTGTCCTGTTGAGATCCCACCTGGGGCTCAGTCGCAGAGCCCGGTCCCCCGCGGGGACTGGGTGCCGAAACCCCCCATTTCTGTGTTGTGTCAGCGCACGGTTCTGTGCTCCCCCCCGAATTTGAAGCTTTGGAAGCGGCCCTGGCTGGGGCCTGCCTGTCCCCAGCGGCTGCCCACGCTGCCCTGCACCGACCCGGGCAGCCCGCCCCTCTGGTGCACCCCATCCGACCCTGACCTTGACCATCAGGAAGTCGGTGCGGGGCTCCCGTTCTACTGCTCTGTCATGAAGGAAAGTGAAAGAGACTTAGAAACGCACTGTCACCAGTCAGTGACTCCGCCCAGGCGACGGCAGTCTGACCTCTGACTTAGGCTTGACCTCTGAAGGCGCTTTTCTGGGGAAGGAAGCGCATGCGCATGCGGGTGACTGCTGTCACCCAGCGAGTCATTCACAGGAGAGGATGTGAGATATTTGATTGAAATCAGAATCCTTCCCCCCAATACTGGAATCTACCCAATATTTCTTAAGAAATCTTAGAAGTAGTTCACGAGAAAATTGTTTTATGTAATAAAAATCCCACTATTCTTTTGAAATGCCAAATGATATAAATATTTTGCCTAATGCGTATTTATTGTATACGGAATGCACTCTCCCTTCTGAGGCCTCAGAGAGTAAGTGAGGTGGTCACATGGATTAGAGAAGAAAGCGGAACTCTCTCGCCCTAGATTCCCTGCCCCTCCCTGAAGTGCCCCCTTTAATCCATGTCTCTCCTCGTTAGTCTGTAATCGCCCCCTTGTAGAGCCCACCTTCCCTTTGGCATTTATTAAAAGTGAATTTTGTAAAAGCATTTCATTGACACGCGACCTGTCACGGGCAATGGAAGTTGTCAGTGGTGGTAAGACTGAAAACTTTATGCTTTTCACCCTTGTCATCTCTTTGCTATGTATTTGTGCCTCGACTCTCGCTGGTTTTTTGTTGCGTTTTGTTTTTTTTTGGCTGATTTCTCTGTGTTCATGCCCACAACAGAGATAGAGACGCGCAAAGCGTCGCTGCCCCGCAGAAGGCACTGCGGAGCCCGGAGGACAGTGGCCGGGCCCCCTCCGTGCGCTGCTGACACTTTCACCAACCACTGTCTGCCCTGCCCTCGGGGGTGCGGGGCCGGTCACTGCCGCCTCGGGGTGCACGGCCCTCACGTGGGAGAGTCCCCTGGCCGTGGCCTGGCTGCCCCTGTTCAGTGGCTGCCACCTGAAGCCGGTGCCTCGAGGCCACTTTTCTGCTAAACTCCCCCTGCCCCGCGGAAAGCCCGCTGCGCCCTCGGGGAAAGCTCTCACGTGGTGTTGGCAACAAATCTCACTGCCCAGCGCGGACAGATGGACACGCGGGGTGCCTCCCCGCCCCAGGGCTTAACAGAAACCCCAGAAGCAAGCACAGGCCTGCGCTGCTGTCTGTCCGAGGAGCACTTGGGGCCTTCCCCAGCCCCCACTGTCCTGGCCCCAAAGGGCACCAAGCCAGCCACGGCCCAGCCGGGGTCAGGCAGGAGGACTCCGCCTTCATTCAGGGACGCTTCGTTCTACGCCACCCGCGCGTCAGAAAGTGAAGTCCTATCGTCTTACGGGGTATTTTCACCTTCTGTTTCACCTGGTCCACGCCACGCCCTGGGTACCAAGCACCGTGCCATGTTCATCAGTTCGAATCCAGACACGGGAAAAGGGAACTTGATCTTCACCGCATCTGATCATGCAATTGTCACCTCCTGTTGTGGGAATAAGTTCTAATCAGTAGTCATCTCTGTTCTAATTGTGCCATTTGTATTGCTTGAAAGTATTTCTTCTATAAAATTAAACTAATCTGCCTTAACAACAAAGTGCAAATGTGTGATTTTTTTAAAATACTGTCATTACGGAGACTTAAATATATAAAGATGTATATCATTTTTTTCAACATACAAATAGAGGCATAAAAATAGTGAAATGAACACACACTCAGCCATCCCGACTTCAACACGGCTCGGTCCTGGCGGCTCTTGTTTCGTCTACACCTCCCTCTGCCTCCCCTGTCCTTCCACACCTTAACTACGTCCTTAATCCTACCAGAGCTGAGGCCCTGAACCTAACTGTCCCCTATACCTGGGCCCCTGAGCATTAAAGAGAAAAAACCAACATGATATAGAAAAATGTTAGTTACATGCAAACAAGTGGTTAGAATAAGATGGAACTTGGAGACATTGTAGAAAATAGGTCTACCTTTCATCTACCTTTCATCTAGCGCCAATATTCCACCTTTGTGTGGAAATTACTGAAAGATCGGTACAGTGGTCTGGTAGGGTTAATGTCATTATCCAGGGTTCATCTCAGTCGCCTCATAGGCCATTCTTTTTTTAAAGAGTTTTTAAAAAGATTGATTTTATAGAGAGGAAGGGAGAGAGAGAAACATCAATGAATCATCGGCTGCCTCCTGCACGCCCCCCACTGGGGATCGAGCCCGAAACCTGGGCCTGGGCCCTGACCAGGAATCGAACTGGCAGCCCTTGCGTGCATGGGACGAAGCACAACCAACTGAACCATACTGGCCAGGGTGATCATTCTTTTTTAAACTGAACCAGTGGTTCTCAACCTTCTGGCCCTTTAAATACAGTTCCTCATGTTGTGACCCAACCATAAAATTATTTTCGTTGCTACTTCATAACTGTAATGTTGCTACTGTTATGAATCGTCATATAAATATCTGATATGCAGGATGGTCTTAGGCGACCCCTGTGAAAGGGTTGTTCGACCCCCAAAGGGGTCGCGGCCCACAGGTTGAGAACCGCTGAACTGAACGGAATCCAAATATCTGTTTATTGGGATTTTTAAACCTTTATATGTTTTTTAAATCCTTCACCCATTTCTCCCACCCCCTTACCTCCCATCTCTGGCAACCATCCATCTGGTTTTCTTGGTAACAGCTTGTTTGAGATAGAATCCACTTGCCATACATTTTACCCTTAAAAAGCATATAATTCAGTTTTTAGTATATGCAGAGCTGTGCAAATGTCACTATTAATTGTAGAACTTTGTCATCATCCCCAAAAGGAACCCTGTACCCATTCCCAGTCACCCCAGTTCTCCGCCAGTCCCCGGCGACGCTGATCTGCTTTCTGTCTGTGGCTGGGCCTGTTCTGGACATTTCATATCCGTGGAGTCATACACTGTGTGGCCTTGTGTGTCTGGCTTCTTTCACTCAGCAGCGTGCTTCCCAGGCTCACCCGTGCTGCGTGTGTCCGAACTCCACTCCTCTTGGTTGCGGAATGATATCGCACCGTGTGGATGGGCCACACGTCGTTCATCCAGCTCCCAGATGGCTATGTGTAGCTATTATGAATAATGCTGCTGTGGTCATTCACATTCAAGTTTTGGACAGATGTTTTCATTTCTCCTGTGTCTCTAACAGTGGACTTGCCGGGTCCCGTGGTAGCTCTATGTTGAGCTGTTCGAGGGACTGCCAGGCTGCTTCCGCAGCATCTGCACCATTGACATTCCCGGCAGCGGGGTAGGAGGTTCCAGTGGCTCCACATTTTTTTTCTTTTTTAAATATATTTTACTGATTTTTTTACAGAGAGGAGGGGAGAGGGATAGAGAGTTAGAAACATCGATGAGAGAGAAACATTGATCAGCTGCCTCCTGCACACTCCCACAACTAAGGTACATGCCCTTGACCGGAATCGAACCTGGGACCCTTCAGTCCGCAGGCTGACGCTCTATTCACTGAGCCAAACCGGTTAGGGCGTGGCTCCACATTTTGACGCTCGTTCAGTCATGTTGATCACAGCCGTCCTACTAGGTGCGAAGTGGTGTCTCCCTGGAGTTGTGTCTATTTTTAATCTACAGGATCCACCCCCCCTCCACACACACACCGTGTCATTTGTCGAAGAAACAAGGGCGCATGTCTCCTAGTCCCCCACTTTCCGGGCTTCGCTGGTTGTATCCCTGCTCCTCTGAACTCTCCTCGAAATAACTCCTGGGAAGAGCCGCTGAATCCAGCAGCGTGATCAGAGTCCAGCTCCTGTCGCCCCTTCCGTTGCGGGGATGTGGGTGGCGAGACATATGTTCACCCACCAGGCGGCTTATAAGGTTTCTTTTCGTAAGTTCGCAACGTCCATCAATGCTCAGATCCATGAATTCACTGAGGGTTGCAAAATGATAGCAATTCTATCCATTTTTAAAATGATTTAAAAATATGTTTTTTGATTTCAGAGAGGGAGAGAGAGAGAAACATCGATGAGAGAGAGTCATGGACCGGCTGCCTCCTGCACGCCCCCTGCTGGACGGGGATTCAAAAAGTGACCTGGTTCATAGGTCAGTGCTGAACCACTGAGCCACACCGGCTGGATGACACTTGGTTTCTTGGTGGTGGCGGAACCCATTGCTACCGGGTTGGTCATTGTTTTTAGGCCTTTTTAGTCGACAGACAATATTTTCTTTTTGAAGGGTAGGATACAAAAGGGATGCTAGTAATAGAATCTCACATAATTGCTCCTTCGCTTTACCCCACGTCACACAGATACATAATCGTGTCCGGATAACAGTACCAATATGACCACCTATGCATAGTTACTGACAACTGCCATTTCTCTTGCAGTTATTTTAGACCTTAAAGCACATCTCACTAGGAATAGATCGTCAAGTTACTGTGTTTTAATGTAACTCGAAATATTTCTTCTCTGTGTGGTTAAGCTGTCAGTGAGACACACACGTATTTCACTTTATTTTGGATTTGAAATTTGATGATTATGTAAAATATTGACATGGCCCCAAAGACCAACCTATAGGGGTCTGGTGTGTGTGTGCTTGGCCTGCTACCCTATTCCTCCCTCTCCTCACAGGCAATCATTTGAGAACTACTGTTTTTCCTCATTATTATTTTAAAATGTTTTTATTGATTTAAGGGAGAGAGAGAGAAACATCAGTGATGAGAGCGAATCACTGATGGGCTGCCTCCTGCACGCCCCCTACTGGGGATGGAGCCCGCAACCCAGGCATGTGCCCTGACTGGGAATTGAACCCTGACCTCCTGGTTCATAGGTCGACGCTCAACCACTGAGCCATGCTGGCTGGGCTCCCTGCATTATTTTTAATGTAAGCAGACATATAAGTATACTGTATATGCACATATAATGCATGTCCACAGAAGTGGACACACAATCCAGGTGCATATACATGCACACATAGGTACACATCTATGTTTGAATGTGCTCCCCTCCCTCTGATAAATGGCAGCACACCAAGCATACTTTTCTCCCCCTGGCTTTTGTCAAAGATGTATCTCAAGAGACCACCAAAGTCTGTATTGGCCACTGTAACAATGTACCACAGGCTTGGCTTAAAACAACAGAAATTTCTTCTCAACGGTCCTAGAGGCCAGACGTCTACAAAATCAAGGCAACGGCAGGGCCGCTCTCCCCCAAAGGCTTGGGTGGGGCGGGGGGGGGGGTGGCTCCTTCCTGCTTCCTCCGGCCGCCAGGGCTGCATCCCCACCCTGTCTTTTTAAAAATATATATTTTGTTATTGATTTCAGAGAGGAAGGGAGAGGGAGAGGAAGAGAGAAACATCAATGATGAGAGAAAATCATGGATTGGCTGCCTCCTGCACGCCCCCTACTGGGGACCAAGCCTGCAACTCGGGCATGTGCCCTGACTGGGAATCGAACCCTGATCTCCTGGTTCATAGGTGGATGCTCAACCACTGAGCCACGCTGCCCAGGCCCCACCCTGTCTTTAGAGGTTCCTGGCTTGTAGAGCCATCACTCCAACCTCTGCCCCCATCTTCAACTGCCCCTCCTCAGTCTCTTGCTCTCCCGTCTGTTACGAGAACACGTGTCATTGGACGTGGGGGCACCAGTTAATCCAGGATGATCTCACCCGAAGACCTTTACCTCTGCAAAGACTGTTTGCCAATAGGGTCACGTTCACGCATTCCAGCTGGACATACTTTTGGAGGGTCATCATCCAACCCACTCCCAGCTGCCCTCTCGCTGCCTCGTCCATCTTACAGGCAAATTCCCTTCAACCGCTCCCACCTCCCCGCAGTCTCCGTTTCTCTTCACCTTTGAACTCTATGTTAGTGGAGCTACCATCATTTATGCCCCATCTCCTGGTGTTTCTAGTCTTCTGCTATTAAAAAGAATTCAGTCCTGGTCAGTGCTCAGTGGTTAGAGCATCAGCCCATGCACTGAAGGGTCGCAGGTTCGATTCCTGGGCAAGGGCACGTATCTGGGCTGCAGGTTCAATCCTCGGCCCTGGTCTGGGTGCGTGTGGGAGGCAACCAATCCACGTGTTTCATCTCTCTCACATTGATATTTCTCTCTATCTTCTCTCTCCCTTCCTCCTTATTCTCCTCCTCCTCCCTCTCCCTTCCTCCCTTTTCCCTTCCACTCTCTCTCTCTAAAATTCAATGGAAAAGATATCCTCAGGTGATGATTAACAAAAAATAAATAAATAATAAATAAAAAGAATTCAGCCCGGCCGGCATGGCTCAGTGGTTGAGCGTCGACCTATGAACCAGGAGGTCACGGTTCAATTCTGGTCAAGGGCACTTGCCTGGGTTGCAGGCTCGATCCCCAGTGTGGGGCATGCAGGAGGCAGCTGATCCATAATTCTCTGTCATTGATATTTCTCTCTCTCTTCCTCTCCCTTCCTCTCTGAAATCAATTATATATATACTAGAGGCCCAGTGCACAGATTCATGCACCAGTGCAGTGGGTCCCTCAGCCTGGCTTGTGCCTCTCACATCTGGGACCCCTCGGGAATGTCAGACTGCAGGTTTCAGCCCAATCCCTGCAGACCAGGGCGAGGACCCACTGGTGCACAAATCCATGCACTG
>NW_005871590.1:203092-211841 GCF_000147115.1 Myotis lucifugus | reverse complement strand
GTATATATATATATATATATATATATATATATATATATATATATATATATATATATAATTCAGCAATGCAAAGCCTGCTGCAGACATCTCTTCATATTATTGCCAGGGTTTCTGTGGGATCGATCCTCTGTAGTGGGGTCTCGTGGTGAAAGGGTAAATGTATGTGGCATTCAGCTGGGCATCACCATCTTTCCCTCCTTGGGGGAAGTACCACTTTGCCTTCTCACCAGCAATGCACGGGACAGTTTCCCCACAAGGTCACCAGTAGAACACAGTCACACTAGTGGGGCTTTGCCACTTGCAGTCTAAATGCGTGCCCTTCCCTGAGCGAGGCTGCTGTGATGACAGGTGTGACTGGCGCGCCTCAGTGCCTGGCCGGGCTGGCCCTCCTTCCTTTCTTCTCCTGCAGTGCTTTCTTGGCTGTTCTTGCTTATTTGTTCCTCGAAATGGATTTTATAATCAACTTGTCTAGCTCCGGGGAGAAGTGAGGACGTTGTTCCCGGAATTGCATTCAATTTACAAACCTGGGAGAACTGACATCTTATGATGTTGAATCCTCTTAACCAAGCGTGTATCTCCTTCCGTTGGGCCCAGGCTCATTGGTGTCTGTCAGGAATGCTTTACAATCCTGCTCATTGATTTGGGGTATTTCTTGACAGGTTTTTGGCTATTTTATTTTCTGTCTTTATCAACAGAATGATGGAAAATAGCAATGAGATAGATACAATTATACACAAGGTTATATATATCTTTTTTCAGACTCCAATGAAAAAGTCAGTGTTTCCCCATTTAGTAAAACATTGGCTTTAGGGGATGAATCTATCTATCATCTATACCAATGAAAAAGTCAGTGTTTCCCCATTTAGTAAAACATTGGCTTTAGGGGATGAATCTATCTATCATCTATATCTATCTATCATCTATCATCTATCTCTTTCTCACACACACACACATTCACAATGTTAAAGATATATCTTCATCAATTTCTATTTTCTTGAGTGCTTTTAACATGAATGGATGTTGGATTTTTTCAAATTCCTTTTCTCCATCCACTGAGATGCTCATATGAGCTTCCTCGTTAACTTTGACAACATGATTGATTATATGAATGGATTTCCCAACAGAGAACCACCCTTGCTTTCTGTAAAACAAACTCCCTTTGGCCATGGTCTACAGCTCTGCGTGTGCTTCGGAGTGGTTGCTGGTGATTTCTTTCTGAGTTTTGCATCGATGCACTGGTTTTTTCTAGTGCAGTTTCTGTGAGGGCGAGGATGAGGGTTACACCCATAAAACAGACGCGCCCGTCTCTCTCCTCTGTGGCTCGTGGCTCAGAGAGGATGAGTTTGGGAGAATCCCACAGGGGCTCCTTAAACCATGTTCTCCATTTCCTCAATGGAAATTGAGCTTTTTGGACTTGCTCTTGAGGTCAACTTTGGGAAGTTGTATTTTTCTTAAAAATTATTTATTTCGTCTCTGTTTTCCAATGTATTTGTAGAGAGCTGTACAGAGGAATGTTTGGCAAGTCCCTTCATTTTGCTGGGTCTCTTCCCCTTGTCATTTCCAACCTTTTGTACGTGTGTTTTCTCCCTGGTTTTGCCTTGATTGGGTTTGTTACTGGTTTTTTCTTGTTGTTGTTTTTACTTTTTCTTTTTAAAAGAGAACTGGCTTTTGGTGTTGTTAGTTCTATTTTTTTTATTTTATACCTCATGAAATACTGTTTTATTTTTATTAATTATTTTTTTCTGTTGTATTTTGTTTTTGTTTTGTTTCTTACTTAGTTGCCTTTTTGTAGTTGTTTGAGTTGAGTGTGTTTATTTTTCTTTTTAAGCCAATTGAGTGCTATCAACTTTTCTCTGCCAACGAATATGTCGAGTTTTCATGATGATTATTCCCAAGAAATTCTATACTTTCCCTTTGTGCTTCCCCTTTGATCCAGAAGGTGTTTATTGACATGTCTTTGAAAAATTTCTCCAGAGGTAAAGGTCTTTACAAATTTTTGTTATTAATTTCTACTTTTATTGCAAAATAGTCAGAATATCCTGCTTGTGTTGTTTTTGTTCTTTGGAATCTGTGGAGGTTTTCTTTGTGGCCTATGGTACAGCCAGTTCTTGTGAGTGTTCCATGACAAGCAGGCACCCTGTGCACAATCGGGGCTCAGAAATGGATTGGTTGATACATACATACATACATGCATACTCGTTTCCTGGGATTGTCATAATAAATTATCACAAACCAGGTGGCTTAAGACAACAGAACTGTTATTCTCGCTCAGGTCTGGAGGTCAGAAGCCCGGGACCAAGGCGTTGGCAGGCTGCCCTCCCTTCAAAGTCTCTTCCAGCTTCTGGGGGTCCCAAGTCCCACCTCCGTCTTCACGTGGCCTTCTCTGTGTCTCTTTGCCTCTAAATCTCCCTCTTCTTTTTAAAAAAATATATTTTGAGTAATTTCAGAGAGGAAGGGAGAGGGGGAGAGAGAGAGAGAGAGAGAGAGAGAGATATCATAGAAAGAGAATCATCGATTGGCTGCCTCCTACATGCCCCCTACTGGGGATCGAGCCCACAACCCAGGCCTGTGCCCCAACCAGGCATTGAACCGTGACCTCCCAGGTCCATAGGTTGATGCTCAACCACTGAGCCACGCCGGCGGGGCCGTGTGTGTCTTTCCTTCCATCACTGGCAGTTCCCACTTTGAAAGCTCAGTGCTTCTCTCCTTAGAGCTGCCCGCATCCATGCGAAGGCCTCGTTTCCTTGCTGTCCCCGTGGACGGTGAGCTCGGGGGCTGGGCCCCCGGGTCACTCCAGAGCCTGGCACTGGGCGCTCCGGGTGCTCCATCAACACGGACCAGTAAATCGGTGGTCAGGGCTCTGTTAGGTGACTATGGCGGCTGGAAAAATGACCACGGACTTAGTGACATAAAGCGACACAGATCCATTCTCATGTTTCTGGGGGTCAGAAGTCCACTATGGGTCTCGCTGGGCTAAAATCAGGGTGATTGTTGGCGTTGGCCCCTCACTCCGTCTCCCAGGCGGTGGAGTGGCATCTTCAAAGGTCTGTCTGTATTCTGCTCCTGTTGGCACCTCTCTCTCTGACCCTGACCTCCTGCCTGCCCCTTGTAAGGACGCTGTGATGACATCTCCCAGGATCGCCTCCCGGTCTCAGGAGCTATCACCTAAGACAGTGGCCGGCAAACTGCGGCTCGCGAGCCACATGCGGCTCTTTGGCCCCTTGAGTGTGGCTCTTCCACAAAATACCACGTGCGGGGGCGCACGTACAGTGCGATTGAAACTTCGTGGCCCATGCGCAGAAGTCGGTATTTTGTGGAAGAGCCACACTCAAGGGGCCAGAGAGCCACATGTGGCTCGTGAGCTGCAGTTTGCCAACCACTGACCTAAGGTAACATCTATACAGGTCCAGGAATTCGGGTGCAAACAGCTTGGGGGGGGTTGTTACTCAGCCGTCCCAGAAGCCCTCATCTTTGAAGGGCCTTGAAGGGCCTGCTCTTTTATTCCAATGCGTGTGCTCTTCTCCTGTGTCTCAATTTTGCTTTGAAACAGACGATCGGCTGCCCCCTCTCATTCTGGAACAAGATTCGCCGGCCCCTGGGGAAGCCCAAGGGCCACACGTTCCTGGGGGCGGGAGCATCTGCCCGGGACCTGCGGCCCCTGGGCTCCGTGCGCGCCTCCTGCCTCTCCCGCCAGCACATACTCTAACCAGATCACGCTTCCGGTCCCACAATGACAGGCTGGATCCCCTGGGTAATAAACAGTGAGTGTTTAATTGCAATAGAATTCTTTGCAAAGAAATGCTTTACAGTGCATTCGGTAGGACTCCGCGGCGGCGGAATTGTGGTGTCTCTGCCTTACATTTGGTGGCTGCTGGCCACAGGGGCTACAGAGCGCTTGGCATGTGGCTAATGTGACCGAGGAGCTGAATTTTACATTTTGTTTATTTCAATGAATTTGTTGTTGCTGTTAATCCTCACCCAAGGATATTTTTCGCATTGATTTTTAGGGAGAGTGGAAGAGAGAGGGAAAGGCAGAGAGAAACATCGACCGACGTGGGCCTGGGAGGAGCCTGCAACCGAGGTACGTGCCCTTGACCGGAATTGAACCCAGGACCCTTTGGTCCACAGGCCAAACCAACTAGGGCTGTTCCTCACATCTTCTATAGCAGTGGTCAAGCTGGGTGTGGGGGAAGGCATTCATTCATTCATTCATTCATTCTGAGAATGTGCCCAGTTGTGCAGGAGCTCAGAACATCAGAGATGAAAGAGCACCTCCAGGTTTTGGCAGACTCGCTGTTTATAGAAGAGTTTACCAGATACTCAGGCTGGAGTTTGGAGGAGGTGAGGAAGGCGCCTTGGGTGCAAATGTATGTGGGCACCAAAAAAATCAGTAATCAAGGTAATATTTATAAAAATCACATGTAGTGCAAAAATTCACAATGAGCAAAATGTCACATCCTATATAATAAAAGCATAATATGCTAAGTGTCCGACCAAGTGGTTGCCATGATGCGCACTGACCACCAGGGGGCAGACACTCCAGTAGGTTAGCTTGCTGCTGGGGTCCCGCTGATCGGGACTGGGCGAGAGGGTCAGACACGCCCTGGAGCCCTCCGGCAGTCCCTCTGCAGGCAGCCAGCCCCCATCGCCCCTGATCAGCCCAATCACTGGCCAGGCCAAGGGACCCCACCTGTGCATGAATTCGTGCACCAGGCCTCTAGTGTTAAAATAAAAACAGGCTGTTTTTGACGACTGCAGAGTCGGGCAAGGGAAACAGTCATTTCCAACCAGCCTGCGGTTATGCGCCCTGCAGGTCTCCGCAGAGTGGGCTTATGCAGTTGACAATGGCGGGCAAATAAATTGGTGCACCTGGGCCTTTCTTACAGCTGTGTGTGTGTTTGATTGTAGTCTTTCATTGTTGTTGTTAATCCTCACCAGAGGATATTTTTCCCATTGATTTTTATAGAGTGGAAGGGAGGGAGGAAGACAGAGAGAGAGCGAGAGAGAGAGAGAGAGAGAGAGAGACATCAATGTGAGACACACATTGATTGCTTGCCTCCCACATGCTCCCTGACCTTGGGGCTGGAGCTAGAACCTGCAACCCAGGTATGTGCCCTTGACTGAGAATTGAACCTGAGACCCTTCAGTCTGTGTGCCAATGTGGTAATCACTGAGCACACTGGCCAGGGCTGACTGTAGCCTTATTAACTTCATCCACTTGACTCAAAATATGGGGTGAAGTTTTGATAAGCATGTTTAGGGGTTTTGACTATGTAATGTGTGTCTGCGCCTGTGACAACTTCCTTTCCACCTCTGTGCCCCAGCCACCGGATCTCGGCCCCAGAAATGACCACCCTTGGCAGTGTCCACACATCGATTACGAAGCAGTGTAGGGACACGCAGGCAATAGTGTAGGGACACGCAGGCAACAGTGTAGGGCAGTGATGGCGAACCTATGACACACGTGTCAGAGGTGACACGCGAACTCATTTTTTTGGTTGATTTTTCTTTGTTAAATGGCATTTAAATATATAAAATAAATATCAAAAATATACATCTTTGTTTTACTATGGTTGCAAAGATCCAAAAATTTCTCTATGTGATACGGCACCAGAGTTAAGTTAGGGTTTTTCAAAATGCTGACACGCCAAGCTCAAAAGGTTCGCCATCACTGGTGTAGGGACACACAGGCAACAGTGTAGGGACACGCAGGCAACAGTGTAGGGACATGCAGGTAATAGTGTAGGGACACGCAGACAATAGTGTAGGGACACGCAGATAACAATGTAGGGACACGCAGGCAATAGCGTAGGGCAGGGGTGGGCAAACTTTTTGACTCGAGGGCCACAATGGGTTCTTAAACTGGACCGGAGGGCCGGAACAAAAGCATGGATGGAGTGTTTGTGTGAACTAATATAAATTCAAAGTAAACATCATTACATAAAAGGGTACGGTCTCTTTTTTTGTTTGTTTTATTCATTTCAAACGGGCCGGATCCGGCCCGCGGGCTGTAGTTTGCCCACGGCTGGTGTAGGGACACATAGGCAATAGTGTAGGGACACGCAGATAACAGTGTAGGGACACGCAGGCAATAGTGTAGGGACACGCAGCCAATAGTGTAGGGACACGCAGCCAATAGTGTAGGGACACACAGCCAATAGTGTAGAACGTGCAGGCAATATAGGAACAGAATTTCCAGCGCCTTATACACTGTTGTTTTTTTTAAATTAAATTTATTGGGGTGACATTGGTCAACAGGATGCACTCTTAAAAATGGCTGGGAAATGAAACATTTGGGCATCAAATTATACTTTATACGAAATTGTAGACCAGGGTCTCTCCACCTCTGCCTGTTGCTGCCCTGGCCTGGAACATTCGCTGCCATAGCGCTGCCCTGGCAGCGTTCCTGGCCGCGACCCACTGGGTGCCAGCAGCACCTCCCTCGCAGTGTGGCGGCCAGGAAGGTCCTCACCCATCGCCAAATGTCCCAGCAGCAGATCATCAAGAGGAAAGGATTCAAAGGGATAAAACCCGAAACCTGTGAGAAGCCAGAGGCACCGTGGGCAGGAAGGAAACCGCAAAGGTGGGAACACAATATTTGAAGAATCATGGCATGCAGGGTGGGAACAGGAACCTTCCAGCTCCACGGGCTGAATAGGATGTGAATTTAAATGGAAGAGAAGTTGAGCCCGGGCCTCCCGACGATTAAACATTAACCCCGGAGCCTGGCTGGCGTCTTGGTTCCTCAAGATTTTTCTGAGCAGCAGTTCTCAGGGGCTCATTCTGCTGCCAACTGCACGGCCCAGGGTCGCGCCTCCTCTGAGCCGCCTGTGTGCTGCCAGGCTTTTCACACTTGAGCAATCACCTTGTCAACAGAAGGTGAAACTAACCTGCGGGCAAAACTGTCACCCACGAGGAGGAAGGTGCTCTACTTTAGCCACTCCTGCCAAGAGCCGGCCGCCTCAGACCGGCCGCCTCAGACGGCAGGAGGGCATTTTATAGGGACCCCCGCGCCCCATCGGTTCTGGGAACCCCAGTCACAGAAGCCGTGCAGCCCGGCAGGGCGTCCTGGGTCGGGACTCCGGGTTCTCTCTGGTCATGAACGCACCGGGTGTAGGCGAAGGAGATCGGCCTGCCCCGGCCTCCAGCGGCAAGAGGTGGAGGTGACAGAGCCGGCTGGGCAGGGCTGGGAGGCTGGGCCGAGCGGCTGGGCTGAGTGGCTGGGCCGAGCACGTGACGCCCCCGGCTGGCGGGGGGCGGGGTGGCCGGGTCTGGGAGCCTGAGGCTGAAATTGACAGTCACCCCTGGCAGGAGAGTGAGCCTGCGGCTTTCTGTCTCCATCAGACCCCGGCCCCGCAGGAGCAGATTTCCGTGGCGTTTGACCTCTTATCTCAGGAACCTGAAGCACAAGGTAAGTTGCTGATCACTCAGAAAAACAAACGGGTGACGAGTGACCTAGAAAACCCGCGCGGCCACTTTGCCGATTTGTCACATCTGGTGCTGAAAGGAATCGATGGCCCGGGGAGGGCCTGGGTGGCCTCACGCGGGAGACTGGCCTCCGCGGAGCGATGTTGCTCCTCTGGAGGGAACGGTGGTAAAACGCGGGGGTGAGATCTAGAAATAGGAAAGCCGAGGGAATAAAGAGCCAGGCAGCCAGCCCCAGGCCTGTTGGTAAAACAATCTATTTCACATCCCTTCAGGGGCGGGAGAGGGGGTGTTAAAATGGTGATTCAGACCCAAGTGCAAGTGAACCAGTCCATGTGAAACTGGAATACAAACAGCTCCCGCTTGGGTCCTCGCCCAGCTGGGAAAGCTTGTGTGGGTTGGCAAGGAAAGTTGATCTGTTCGCTGCTTGAGTTTTCAAATCTCCGAAATGACCACAGTTGGAGTTGTCTGGGGCTTTCTAGGCAAGGCTGTTGTCAGTTGTGCACGGGGACTGTTGACATTGTGCATACTTTCTGGAATAGTAAGATGACTCGCCGCTGCAGAGTGTGATAAAAATGAGAAAACGTGAAATAATGAGCGCCTGGGAATGAACTCTGTCCTGTCAGGCAGATCAGATTCCCGGCCGGAGGATTTCAGGAAACAGACATGTGTACAGCCATGCGCATGCAGCAGGGCTTGATTGGAACTAATCAGATGCTCAAGTAAGTGGTATCAATATGTTGTCACTATCTTCGTCTTTGGCAAATCCAGGTTCATATCGGAAAGTCGCTGCGGAGAGTGATCGAAAGCATTCTTCATCAGCACACTTAGCAGAATGTTCCATAATGCCTAGGCTGCACATGACTGGATTTGCTCTCATGTTTCACAGACGATTTGCAACATTGACCCTCTCTGCAAAGTAGTCCCTGCACTCAGCTGGGTTTGCAGAAAATGTGTTTCCTTCTCCATTGCCTTTGCTACAGACTTGAAAAAAAAAACCCAATGTAATTTCAGCGAGTTCCTCTCATCACTAATCCCTTCTTGCTGGCGCTCTTGCAATCCCATTAGTGCGCGGAGCCTGCAATCAGGCGGCTTTCCCCCTCTGCGCCCCTGGTTCCCCGGGGGCGGGGGGGGGGGCGGTGGAGAGCCGGGCGCTGCGGGAGCTCAGCCCACCCCCGCGGCTGGAGCGGGGCTTCCCGGCCACTCGGCCGCTCGCTCCTCGCCTCCGGGGACTCCCAGGCTCTCGCCCCGCCCACCCGCCGAAACCCGCTCCCGGGGCGGCCCCGAGGGGGTCACGTGGGGGCGCGGGCCCCGCCCCCGGGGA
>NW_005871590.1:200128-201993 GCF_000147115.1 Myotis lucifugus | reverse complement strand
CAGGCGTGGGCAGCCTGAGGAGGAGACCTGGGCCTTCTTCCCTGGAGGCCCGGAGCCCTCTGGGAGCTGGGGCTGTGCTGGAACTCACACAGGAAGAGGGGACCCGCGGACCCTGCACAGCAGTGCCGGTTTAGTTGGTAATTGAGGGGGCATTCCTCCCCCAGGGCGCATGCCCTGTGCGCTGCTGCTTTCTCTATTGCCATGTTCATTTGGCTCTGGTTGGCTTCATTCGGGTCCCACCCTTGCTTCTGCCCCAGCCTGGCCCGGCCCGAGCAGAGCGGAGCTGAGGATAGAGGGATGCGGCTGAGTTCTGGATTCCACTTCTGGCTTTGGAGCTGTGTAACCTTGGCAGTCACTTTGTGTCTTTGGCCTCAGTTTCTTTTTAAAAAATAATTTTGTATGATTTCAGAGAGGAAGGGAGAGGGAGAGAGAGACAGAAAGATCCATGATGTAAGAGAATCATGGATCGGCTGCCTCCTGAACACCCCTCACCGGGGATGGAGCCTGCAACCCTGGCATGTGCCCTGACCGGGAATTGAACCATGACCTCCTGGTTCATAGGCTGATGCTCAATCACTGAGCCATTCCGGCTGGGCTAGCCTCAGTTTCTTTGTACTTGAAGTAACCTGGGAGTTTAGACCAGGGTTTCTCCATCTCGGCGCTAGTGACTTTTGGGGCGGGATCATTGTATCGTGGTGGGGGGTGCTGTGCGCTGTAGGGTGTTCAGCAGCATCCCTGGCCGCCACCCACCATATGCGGAACAAACCTTCCCTTCTCTCCAGGTGTCCAAGTTGTGACAACCAAAAAGTCTCCAGACATTGTCCCCTGGGGGGGGGAAGGGACTTCATTGGCCAGCTGAGAACCACTGATTTCAAAGGTCCCCACAGGTCCCTCTGGCTCCGTGTTCTAGAATTCATCTTCCTATGGTTTGTTTGATGCGGAGCCCCTGGTCAGAGACCGGACTCCCTTCCACGTTGTGGATATGCTGGAAAGACAATGGGAGGGCTCTTTTAGAAACAGCTGTCAAGGCCTAGCTGGTTTGGCTCAGTGGATAGAGTGTCAACCCGAGGACTGAAGGGTCCCGGGTTCGATTCCGGTCAAAGGCACAATCCCTGGCCCTGGTTGGGGAGCACGTGGGGAGACCAGCAAACGATGTGTCTCGCTCACATCGATGTTTCTCTCTTTCTGCCTCCCCCCCCCCTCGCTTTCCACTCTAAAAATCAATGGAAAAATATCCTCCGATGAGGATTAACAACAACAACAAAAAAATAGCAGTGGGGGTCACGTGCTTTCAGCTTCAGCGCGGGACTTGCATCTCCAGCCTGGCTCTGCCGCTCCGCTCGGCTGGGTGGCTTTGGCCGCAGCCCTTCCCCTCGGAGGGTTTGCAGAATGCATACAATGGGGCCAGCTGCGCTCGCTGGCCTGCTCCCTGGGCTTCTCCGGGATCAGATAGATGTGAGGGTCTGCATGCTGGGAAGGTCCCCAGACAGGAAGAGGCGATGGCAGTGCATTGTGGGTGGGGACTCAGAATAGCCAGGACAGTTGTCCTTGTCTGTCCGGGACTGCAGTGTGTCCCTCTGCCGGTCCCTGGCCATCAGCTCTCTCGCACTCTACCGGCCCTTGAGCCGTGGTGTCTCAGGGAGGGCTGGTGTTCCCTGGGAAAGAGCCACCGTGCGGAGGGCTGGGCAGCAGCCACCTCCATCCTCTCCCGGCCACTGTCCTCGCAGGTGGCATCGGGGCCGCCCAGGCAGCTCCTCTGGATCCCACGGCCCAGAGTGGGCCCCACCCCCTGGTGTGCCTCGGAAGCTGGCACCCAGGGAGCCACCGGGCCCTGTCTCTGCAACAGGTCACTGTCGGCACCGCTC
>NW_005871590.1:196271-199993 GCF_000147115.1 Myotis lucifugus | reverse complement strand
GCACTAGTCCATTCAAGAGAGATCCCCCCCCTTCATGACCTGATCCCCCCTCCAAAGACCCCCGCTCCTGACAACCATCCTATTGAGAGTGAGCATTGCAATCTATGAACTGGGAGAAGGCACGTCCAGTCCTTGACAGTAACCAAATATAACTTGTAGCTCTTTAAAACAAAAACAAGTTTTATTGGCTTCTTAGAGAGAGAGGAAGGGAGAGGGAGAGAAGATAGAAACATCGATGATAGAGAAACATAGATCGGCTGCCTCCTGGACGCCCCCTCCTGGGGATGGAGCCCCCAACTCAGGCATGTGTCCAACTGGGAATCGAACCAGTGACCTCTATGGTGCGTGGGACGATGCTCAATCCACTGAGCCACACCAGTTGGGCATAACTTGTAGCTCTTGATTGGCTCCTGGCCTGAACAGACATTTGTTATAGGCACTATAATCGGGTTGTGTTTCTGTGGCTGCCTATTGGCTGATAGGAGGAAACTACTGGACATTTTATGAGATGCGGCAGGCACCCAGCTACGCCCTCCTGGATCGCAAACACAGAAGCAGTGAGCCGAGGTGCTTTGGGGCTCTTCGTTACGCAGCAGGAGTTGCTCTCTGTGCATGTGGCCTTGTGTTTGGAGATGCATGCTGCAGTAGGCAGGGACGAAGTGTCATGAGAGAATAAGTTGCTCTTACCTTTAAAAAACCATGTTTGGAGATCTCATTCACAACTGGCTAAATAAAGACATGAATTCTCATACGTGTTTCTACATCCAGTCTGTTGCAATATCCCATGTCATGTAGCATCTGGAAAATTCTACTGTACACTCACAAGAGAATCAGAATGGAAGAGGTAAATAATTTGAGATTGTGATAAAATACTTTGACAGCATAGGACCCCCTAAAGAGTCTTGAGGACTGCCTAGGCCCTAGGGGTTCCCGGATCACACTTTGAGAACCACTAGACTTTTTGATGGGTCCGGTGAATGGAAAGAGAATGAGATGAGGCAAAGATGGCCCAATAGGACACTTTTTGAGTCCATCGGCACTCTTCATTGGGCTCCTCTGGATAATGGTCTGTGTACTCGGGGATGTTCAGAATAAGTTTTTTTTTTTTTTTTTCATTTTAAGTTTTTAATGAAAGTTGTATATAATATTACTTTATTCCTGCATCTTCTCAATTGTTTCTTCCTTGTATTTTCCCTTTTCCTTTCCTACTTGGCGAGATTTGGCTTTACGTTCAAGAATCTTTTTGCGGTCTTTGTCCAGCTTTAGTCTAGTGATAACCACCTTGCTGGGGTGAATGCCCACGTGAACAGTTGTCCCATTAGCTTTCTCCCGTTGCACTCGTTCAATGTAGATGACGTATTTCTTCCTGTAAACCTGGACTACTTTGCCAATTTGCTGCCCTTTGTAATGTCCTCGAACAACCTGGACCTCGTCATCCTTTCGGATGGGCATGGACCGAACATTGTACTTCTCTCTCAGCTCCTTGGAAAGAGGAGACGACATGATCTTCCTTCGAATGTGGGAAGGTGCATTGAAATGCCTTTTACGGTTCTTGCTCCGGTCAGAAGTCACAAAGGGGTTGAACTTTATTTTGACCGCTGGCGCTCCTACGATCAGAATAAGTTTTTTTTTAAAAGATAGGAAATGTAGACCCTTTGGACATGGTAGGGGGGGTTCTGATTGAGGTCTTGCAATGAGGAGCGTTCCCACCAGAGCCCAGGGGCCCTTGTCTCCAGATGCTCCCCATCAGCACGTTGACAATGTGGCCTCTCCTGTGGTCCCTTATTGAGCCAGTCACCTGCGGAGGGCCATGCCGATCACCAAGCTTTTGTCATCAGCGCTGATGGTACTGTATGAAGTAGAATGCTGAAGAGGAACTGATCCTCTGCGATCAAGTACAGTCAGACCTCGTTTCTCGAACCTCTCTCATCTCAAGCAATTTGGTTCTCGACCAAGTTGTTACCAAGTTCCCAGAAAGTATGTCTCGGCTGTGGAACCAAACTTCGGTTTCCCACCTGACAGCTCTCTCATGCTGAGGCCTCAGCGGGCAACAAGCGTCTCTCAGGCAACAGACAAAGGGGAGAAATTGCCGGCGAAGTGCACAATTAGCACGACTTTCAAACACAAAGAGGCCATCCAGACAGAGGCCACCCAGAGAGCTGGCGTTGCTAAGGGTGTGAAAGGAGCAGTGAGCACAGGCAGCTGCAGAGGCAGGGGCACTGCTGCTGGTTTGGATAAAGGGCAAGCGAGGAGCCGGGCCAGCATTCCGGAGGCAGCAGCGTGTGAACGAGCCAGGATGCTGCATGCTGCCCTGAGGACACCCCTGGAACCGGAGCTGAAAGGGACTCCTTTAAGGCCAGTGGTTCGATACATGTCAGAAAGGAAGTGTTTGTTTATAGATTGAACAGTCCATTAGACATGCACTGTCTGTAAGAAAGGTTAAACCAGGGAGTCATTTGGGGGTCTGGAACGGATTAATTCAATTTACATGATTTCTAATGGGGAAATATGATTAGGTGTTTGAACAAATCGCTTCTCGAACAGCCTTCTAGAATAAATTAAGTTCGAGAACTGAGGTTCCACTGTAAATGCATGGAATTTGCATGTTGGAAGCTAGCTTCAAAATCTAAGCAGCCCTGCCCGGCCACGGCGGCTCAGTGGTTGGGCATCGACCTACGAACCAAGAGGTCACGATTCGATTCCTAGTCAGGGCACATGCCCGGGTTGTAGGCTCCATCCCCAGTGGGGGGCGTGCAGGAGGCAGCTGATCAGTGATTCTCTCTCATCATGGATGTTTCTATCTCTCTCTCCCATTCCCTTCCTCTCGGAAATCAATAAAAATCTATTTTTAAAAATTAAAGCAATCCTTGCATTTTACATACAAGGAAGAGATGTCCAGGGAAGTCAGGGGACTTGCCCAAGGTCACGTGACTGGTCGTGACAGAGCTGGGGTGGCCAACTCACCACTGCAAACGCAGCACAGAGCACGTGGCATAGTAGGTGCTCATTAAATATGTGTTGAATGAAAAAAGAAGTGAAATATTAGTATCCTGAGAAAAGACCATTAGTACCACGAGAGCCGCAAAGGCATTTCCATGGACGGGAGCCTCAGTAGTCATTACTTATTCCCTCAAGTAGCAAGTATGTGTTGGGCCCCTGCTCTGTATCCAGGCCGGGCTTCCTTCACGTTGACACTATGGGCATTTGGACTGTACACTCCATGGTGGGGGCGTCCACCCGCTCGATGCCAGTAGTAACCCCTGCCGCACCTCCCCAGTTGGGACAAACAAACTCCAGACCTTGCCCAATGTCCTCTGGGGGGCGAAATCGCCCCCGGGTGAGACCTGCCACTCTAGGCGATGGATATTCCGGAACCAGATGGACAGGGTTCACGCGGGAGGCCACGGATGGACAGTGATGGGTAGAGAATACTAGTTAGACAGGGTGGTCGTGACGGCCCCTCTGCGGGCCAGGGCAGGAACAGGAGAGGAGGTGAGGGAGAGCTTTGAGAGCGTCGTGGGGGGGCTGAGCTCCCTGGGACTGAGTGCTCAGGGCTGAGGGGATAGCGGGGCAGACCACGCGGGGCTTGGCAGGAAGACCACCCACCTGGGCTACTCTAGGGCACCTGGGCGGGCCTTGCCAGTCAGAGGGTTGCGTTCTGCCCATGTAATCACCACGCTTCAACGGATGGCGCCTCTCACCCCCTTCAGGGCAGCGTAACC